>NW_012136303.1:3895538-3898842 GCF_000956105.1 Propithecus coquereli
TACTTCTTCTAGCTGTTACATGTAATAAAATACTGTTGTCTAGAATGAAGACTTCTTATCCTCTCTGAACTTATTTTCTGTAAAATCTGTAAAAATAGGGTAATTCTCCCTCCTTATGTTGATTGTGAGACTAAGAAGTGCTTACAAAGATAGAAGTACTTTGTAAACTAATATGAAGCTGGATTAAAATTAATAATATAGATTCATCCAAAATCCTTGTCAAGGGACCATTCCAGAGATTACAGGTGAGGCCTAATTTTATGCATTAAACATCACTAAAGTAAGATTTCTATTGTTCAATTTGAAGCCATCATTCTTAAAAAGAAATATTAAATTGGGATCTAAATACCTAGTTGATGTTCAATAAGAACTAAATAGCAAGCCATGTAAAGAAAGCTATGTAAAAGGGAGCCCTTTGGTTCATTCTTCATCTTCTAGATGCTATTAGAATTTTGCAGGTGGGGAGAAAGAAACGTGTTAGAATGGCCAGTTCACTATGTCTCCTTTTCATTTCAAGGGGAATGGCCCCTCAGCTACAGCCTGTCTCTCCCTCCATTCCAAGAGGCCTGCCAAGGCTGATCTGGGTGCAAAGTGAAAATCGCAGCGCCCTGAGCCGCCTCTGTGGATGCTCTGCTGTAGTGCACGAGACAGCCAGACAAGATCCTAGACTTGAAAGACTAAGAGAAACGTAAGGGTAGGGTGGGGTAGGGACACAGGTCAGGGGAGAGAACAGATTCTTCTGCATTACCTACTCCTGAGAACAGAGCCACCCACCTTTCACCTCTCAAAACATTGTGGTCCCAAACCTATTTCACAAAAAAAAAAAAAAGAAAAGAAAAAGAAGAAGCAGCAGCAAGCTGACCTTAAGGTTCAGCTGCATTCTAATAGCTTTGGCACATTTTTTGAGCTCTCCAATATGATAAAAACAAAGGAATGATAATGACCTACATTAATCTTAAAAATCTCTAAAAAGAAAGGAATTCCCAAAGCATGAGTGCGCTTAATTAAATCTCTCAACTCTGAACACAGGACACCATTTCTTTTCTGAACACATCCAGCTAGACTGAACTAGTCAAGTATTATTGACATATTATTTCAGGAAAATGGACTAATTTAATTTCCTGCCACTGAGGCTTAAAATCTTATTCTCCTCAAAGGAAACGGTTTTCTTGGAAGGATGCCCTGATACTCTTTATTACCTTCCTTATTCTTCTTCTAGTGGGTCTAATTACAGAGTGATAAATCTTTAAAGGAATTCACAGTGTTGCCAGGAAAGAAGGAAGCACAGGTCAGCAGCTCATCACCTTCATCCTGAATACCTTTTCTCCTCGGACTTGTCATTCGATGTTAGCACCTGCTGTTTGAATGGCTATTACACATGAAAAATTGAGTCTTCCCCCAACCTCATTTCTTTTGTCCGCTAAGGAAATCAGCTGCACATTTCTCATGGCAGCCCACAGTCTTCCAGACCATTCTCCAGCACTTTCATGTTTCGATGCATGTGTCCTTACCCTGCTAGTTGTCATGGAGTCTCACCTCAGAGGCTAGAACTAGGATAGGTGTGGACTGGATTCTCAGTAACTATGGGCTTCCTCTAGAGCTTCTAAGACAGGTCACAGCTGGTCACATTCTACCTGAAACATTTTATTTGGCCCATCTGGTATTTAAAATAACAGCAACAACAAACCCTCAACAATTCCACTTCTATATATACACATGTCCTGGTGAAAACCTTTGCTCAAGGATGCTGCCTGTAGCATTGTTATAATAGTAGAAAAACTAAAAACAACCTAAACATCCATTTACAAGGGAATTGAAAAATAAAATATGGTATAATCATACACCAGACAATATATACCACTCAGTAGTTATAAGAAATAAATTAGAGCAAGGGTCAGCAAAGTACGGCCCAGGATCCAAATCTGGGGCCCACAGCCTGGTTTTGTAAATAAAGATTTATGGGAACAGTTATACTCCTTTGTTTACATATTATCTATTGCTGCATTAACCATAGAGTTGAGTAGTTGCAACAGAGATAATATGACCCACAAAACCCAAAATAGGCTGGTACAGTGGCTCATGCCAATAATCCTAGCACTTTAGGAAGCCAGGATGAGAGGATCACTTGAACCCACAAGTTCAAGACCAGCCCAAGCACCAGGGACCTTGTCTCTACAAAAAATATTTTTAAAAAGATTAGCTGGGCATGGTGATGCATGCCTGTAGTCTCAACTACTTAGGAGGCTGAGGCGGAAGGATCGCCTGAGCCCAGGAGTTTGAGGTTGCAGTGAGCTATAATCATGCCACTGCATGCTAGCCCGGGCCACAAAGCAAGACCCTGTCTCAAAACAAACAAATAAACAAACACCTAAAATATCCTGGCCTTTTATAGAAAAAGTCTGCCAACTCCTGAATTACAGTTACATATATTAACATGGATAAATATCTACAGGTTGAGTGAAAAACCAAGCTGCAGAGTGATAATTACGATTAGAAACTTACAAAACAATATGGTGCTCATATGTATATATAAGTATAAAAAAATAGAAGGATATGCAACAATTTAAAACAGCGGCTGCCAAATTGGGCAGTAGGAAATGTGGAAAATGGGACTAGTGATGGGAAGGATATTTTAACATTATCTGTAATTTTTTTTTTCTTTTTTTTTGAGACAGAGTCTCACTCTGTCACCCTGGCTAGAGTGCAGTGGTGTCATCATAGCTCACTGCAACCTCAAACTCCTGGGCTTAAGCAATCCTCCTGCTTCAGCCTCCCGAGTAGCCGGGACTATAGGTACACACCACTACACCCAGCTAATCTGTAACATTTTAATATTTCTCTTAAAAAACAAAAATGGGGGAAAACGGCCTGAAGCACATAGGAGAAAATGTTAACAACTGTATATTCTGGCTATTTCCTATAGTATTCTCTGATTTTTGTTTAATTTAAAAAAACAGCAACAACTAATTTCACGTTTAAAAAACATTTTTTTTTTCTGCTTTTCTGGAGGAATGGGAGTATCTAACAGCCCTTGACCCAAGCCCCAAGTGGCAGCAATAAGAGCTTAGTCCCTCTGCTGGGCCTGGGCTCTCCAATCCTCCCCAGGCCCACTCCTCCTGTCTCATGCCCAGCATGCTTTGCTCTTTTATACTTCCTGCCTGGCTCCTGTAGGCATCTCTTGTCTAGGACCAAATTCATGTGTACATGATCTGATTAAGAGAGGCCTGCCATTCTAGTCCATCTTTTTTTTTTATTTTGAGACAGAGTCTTGTTCTGTTGCCCGGGCTCGAGTGAGTGCTGTGGC
>NW_012136303.1:3898892-3901837 GCF_000956105.1 Propithecus coquereli
TATATGCTTGCTGTGCATATAATATTATTAGAAGTAAACAGGGTAAAAGTGGTAGCAGTGGCAGCCTTGTCAGGGGAACTATGAGCCTAAGGGACTCAGATGTCTGGAGAGAGAAAAACATTTTTCACCGTGTACTCATTTGTACTGTTTGAATGTCCTCACTTGTGCTGACAATACATTTCAGTTCTAAAATCATCAACAAAAACCGGCTTGTGCAAAATGTGTTCACATAAATAAGGATGTGGTGTAATGCATTACATAGAAAGCACTTAATCAATAAATTTAATAGAGAGACAGTGAAGGCAAATAAGAAAAGAGGTGTTAAAATTTTTTAAAGTAAGAACAAAAAAGAGAGAATTTCACTAGGCGCCAGAAAACAAAGAGAATAGAAGAAAGGATTCGATAGGTCCAGTGGGAAGGGGTAGGGAATAAGCAGGTTGGGGTAAAGAGGTACATATGAGGACCTCAAACCCCTGGAAATCTCAGTGTGGGGATTTTTAAAAATAGGTAATTCACATGGATCTTGATCAAAAGGTCCTGTGGTCTCTTTCCTTGACCTATTCTCCAGCCACCCTGTTCCCCTGCCCACAGACAAGCATTATTAGATTTTTTTTTTTTTGAGACAGAGTCTTGCTCTGTTGCCCAGGCTAGAGTGCAGTGGCGTCATCATAGCTCACAGCAACCTCAAACTCCCGGGCTCAAGCAGTCCTCCTGCCTCAGCCTCACAAGTAGCTGGGACTACAGGTGTGCCACCACACCTAGCTAATTTTTTTCCTATTTTTTATATAGACGGGGTCTCCCTCTTGCTCAGCCTGGTCTCAAACTCCTGTCCTCAAGCAATCCTCTCACCTCAGCCTCCCAGAGTGGTGGGATTACAGGCGTGAGCCACCTCACACAGCACAAATATGTATTAATAATACTTAGCCCCTTCCTATTTACACAAGCATATTATACACAATAAATACACAGTGTCCCGCCTTTGGCTTTTTCTTACTAAACAACCTATCTTAGGGTTTGTTCCCTCAGTAAATACAGAGCTGCCTTATTCTTTACAACAGGAACAAAATATTCTACTGTATGGATGCACCATAATTGATGCACTTCAGCTGTTTTTGATATTTTGCTGCAAAAAGCCAAGGCCATGCAATTACTTCATGTGTAGGAAAGTATGTCTGTAAGGATAAATTCCTAGAATTGCTGAATCAAAGGACATATGAATTTATAATTTTAAAAGATATTTAGAACAGTGACAACAGTATTCTTTTTAGTCGTGAGAATGACCCATTCCCTACAACAAAAGGGTGGGAGAGTGCGAAGCAGCGATGAACCACCTTGGGCATCTATGCTGCAGGCTAGTACCCAGTCAATATGTTGTTGCCCATTGATCTACCATAGATTGTTCTGCTGCTCAGCACATGGAAACCTAAAAAGTAACTTTTCATACTTCTTCTAGCTGTTACATGTAATAAAATACTGTTGTCTAGAATGAAGACTTCTTATCCTCTCTGAACTTATTTTCTGTAAAATCTGTAAAAATAGGGTAATTCTCCCTCCTTATGTTGATTGTGAGACTAAGAAGTGCTTACAAAGATAGAAGTACTTTGTAAACTAATATGAAGCTGGATTAAAATTAATAATATAGATTCATCCAAAATCCTTGTCAAGGGACCATTCCAGAGATTACAGGTGAGGCCTAATTTTATGCATTAAACATCACTAAAGTAAGATTTCTATTGTTCAATTTGAAGCCATCATTCTTAAAAAGAAATATTAAATTGGGATCTAAATACCTAGTTGATGTTCAATAAGAACTAAATAGCAAGCCATGTAAAGAAAGCTATGTAAAAGGGAGCCCTTTGGTTCATTCTTCATCTTCTAGATGCTATTAGAATTTTGCAGGTGGGGAGAAAGAAACGTGTTAGAATGGCCAGTTCACTATGTCTCCTTTTCATTTCAAGGGGAATGGCCCCTCAGCTACAGCCTGTCTCTCCCTCCATTCCAAGAGGCCTGCCAAGGCTGATCTGGGTGCAAAGTGAAAATCGCAGCGCCCTGAGCCGCCTCTGTGGATGCTCTGCTGTAGTGCACGAGACAGCCAGACAAGATCCTAGACTTGAAAGACTAAGAGAAACGTAAGGGTAGGGTGGGGTAGGGACACAGGTCAGGGGAGAGAACAGATTCTTCTGCATTACCTACTCCTGAGAACAGAGCCACCCACCTTTCACCTCTCAAAACATTGTGGTCCCAAACCTATTTCACAAAAAAAAAAAAAAGAAAAGAAAAAGAAGAAGCAGCAGCAAGCTGACCTTAAGGTTCAGCTGCATTCTAATAGCTTTGGCACATTTTTTGAGCTCTCCAATATGATAAAAACAAAGGAATGATAATGACCTACATTAATCTTAAAAATCTCTAAAAAGAAAGGAATTCCCAAAGCATGAGTGCGCTTAATTAAATCTCTCAACTCTGAACACAGGACACCATTTCTTTTCTGAACACATCCAGCTAGACTGAACTAGTCAAGTATTATTGACATATTATTTCAGGAAAATGGACTAATTTAATTTCCTGCCACTGAGGCTTAAAATCTTATTCTCCTCAAAGGAAACGGTTTTCTTGGAAGGATGCCCTGATACTCTTTATTACCTTCCTTATTCTTCTTCTAGTGGGTCTAATTACAGAGTGATAAATCTTTAAAGGAATTCACAGTGTTGCCAGGAAAGAAGGAAGCACAGGTCAGCAGCTCATCACCTTCATCCTGAATACCTTTTCTCCTCGGACTTGTCATTCGATGTTAGCACCTGCTGTCTGAATGGCTATTACACATGAAAAATTGAGTCTTCCCCCAACCTCATTTCTTTTGTCCGCTAAGGAAATCAGCTGCACATTTCTCATGGCAGCCCACAGTCTTCCAGACCATTCTCCAGCACTTTCATGTTTCGATGCATGTG
>NW_012136303.1:3903732-3908977 GCF_000956105.1 Propithecus coquereli
TCAGGCTGGTCTCGAACTCCTGACCTTGAGCGATCCACCCGCCTCGGCCTCCCAGAGTGCTAGGATTACAGGCGTGAGCCACCGCACCCGGCCTTCTAGTCCATCTTTTTAAATGACATTTACCAAGGCTCTGTAATGACATGGAAAATGCTTATCATAAATGAAAAAGCAATTAGCAAAATTGAATGACTGCATACAGTCACAAATATATAAAAATAAAGACACATCAAAACATCAAAAGTGGTCCACTTTGGGTATAGGTGATTTCCCCTGCTCTTTCAACATTTCTGTATTTTCCAAATTCTCTTTACTGAGCATGTGGTATCTCCAAATGGGAAAAAAAGAAGGTCTGGAAATTCCCCAGGAATAACCCTGCGAGGAGGAGCGACCTGCGGGCACACGGCCTGCATACTAATGCATCTCTAATCAATGCATTCCAAAGCAATGTCCTCTAAGATCAGACCAGGCAACCAACCACCTGCCAACTGTCTGGCCCAGAGTTCAAGGACTCAGTATCTGAAACGCAGCCTGAACCACAGATCACATGAGCCATCAGAAAAGCACTGCAACACTTGAGCAAGAAGATAAAAGCGACTCCCTATTAACCAGCCTAAACCAATTCTCTGCCCAGGAGTCTCTCAGGGGAAGCAGCTGTTTTTACTCTGTATCCACCTCATCACCATCAACACTACTCTCTTTCACGATTGTTTCTAATTGTTTTTGAAGTACCAGGACTCCTTGTTTGCAATCCCTGAACCACACCAAGAGAGCCAGTCCAATTCTGGGTCTCGGGTTCCCATAAAGGCTAGTTATCGTAATGGGAGTTACACACTTTTCAAAACAAGATTATCCATCTCCACTTGAAAAATAACACCACTGCCTTGCAGAACTTTCAAAAGGACATGTTTGTGTTGAGGGAATAGTTCTACATTTACTTATATGTGCACAAAATATATTTGCAGGGATATGCAAGAGCCAAATAACCACACGATTGCCAGATAACAACACTGGCTTTCCCTAAAGGAGCTGGGTGGATGAAGGCCAAGGGTAGGAGGGAGACTTTTCATTACATTCCCTTTTATATCTCTCGAGTTTTGAACCATGTGAATATATTACCTAGTCAAAAAAATAAAGGGGAAAAAAAGAGGTGGAAAAGTTTTGTGAAATTAAGTAAACTAATATCCAAGCGTTAAAACTCACTTTTCCCATTTCATCTACTCATTTTTGCTGACCACCACGAATATAAAGTAATAAAAACATTTTAATTGATGAATGAGATCTAGGAGTAAAACTACTTATCCCAAATTTATGATGAAGCTTCATAAAAGCGCCTCTATGAGGTCCACTGAAAGGGAATTTTTAACTTTCTAATAATAAAGCAAGTCATGTAGCCTCAGCTGTCAAAGACATTAAAGAGCAATGATGTCAAAATAACAAGACTAATAAAATATATTGTTGTTAAAGAGACTGTTTATAAACACAAGGTCATCTTTTCTGTAAGCCAAATAGTTGTCTGAGTTGTCTAAAAAGTTTCAAAATGTCCCTTACAGCAGCGGTCACCAACTTTTTTGGCACCAGGGACCAGTTTCATGGAAGACAATTTTTCCACGGGCCGGGGAGGGATGGTTTCAGGGTGATCCAAGAGCGTTACATTTATTGTGCAGTCAAATCTCTCTGCTAATGATAATCTGTATTTTCAGTCGCTCCCCAGCGCTAGCATCACTGCCCTCAGCTCCACCTCAGATCATCAGATTCTTACAAGGAGCGCACAACCTAGATCCCTCACATGCGCGGTTCCCCACCTATGAGAATCTAATGCAGCTGCTGATCTGACAGGAGGCAGAGCTTATGCAGTGATGCCAGCGATGCGGAGTGGCTGTAAGTTCACATGAAGCTTCACTTGCTTGCCAGCTCCTCACCTCCTGCTGTGCAATCCGGTTCCTAACAGGCCACGTACCAGTACCAGTCCACAGCCTGGGGGTTGGGGACCCCAGCCTTACAGGACGTATAAGAGCCATGGCATCTCAAATTGGTACAACTTATTTGAGGGCAGTTGGGCAATCAACACCAAAACTAAATGTGAATGCTCCCTTGAAATAGAAATTCCATGTCCTGGATTTTTTTTTTTTTTTTTGAGACAGGGTCTCACTCTGTTGCCAGGGCTGGAGTGCAATGGAGTCATCATAGTTCACAGCAACCTCAAACTCCCAGGCCCCAGCAACCCTACTGCCTCAGTCTCCGGAGTAGCTGGGACTATAGGTATGTGCCACGATGCCCAGCTAAGGTTTTTTTTTTTCCCCCCCCATTTTTTGTAGAGGAGGGGCTCTTGCTGTTGCCCGGGCTGGTCTTGAAATCCTGGCCTCAGGCAATCCTCCTGCCTCGGCCTCCCGAAGTGTTAGGATTACAGGCATGAGCCACCACACTGGCCTCTTACAATTATTTAAGGTCATAATTGAGTAACTGAATACATGTGCAAAGATGTATGTACATATTTACGTTGATCATAGCATCATCTCTGAACACTTAAATACTCACCAATAATGGATTGGCTAGATTATGGCACATCTATACAATGAGAAACTATGGAGTCATTAAAAATGTCAATAAACCTCTAGGTATTTAGATATGGGAAAATATTCATGATATATTGCTGAGTGAAAAAACAAGCTACTAAACAGAAGAATTACTATGATGCAATTAATGTTTGTGTATGTACATGTGCAGAGAGATATTTTGGGGACACTGTGTAAAGTCATTTCATTAAAAGCATGAGTTTTAGTGTTTAAAAAGTCTAGGTTTGAATTTCTGCTCTGCCACTTACTAGCTATAAAATCTTTTTTTGCTGTTAACTTTTAATTTTTTTAGAAAGAAGGTCTCACTCTGTCGCCTAGGCTGAAACCCTGAACTCCTGGGCTCAAGCAATCCTCTTGCCTCAGCCTCCTGAGTAACTAGGAGTACAGGCACATGCCACCAAGCCTCGCTAATTTTTTATTTTTTTTTGTAGAGATGGGGGTCTCACTTTGTTGCCCAGGCTGGTCTGGAACTCCTGACCTCAAATGATTCTCCCACCTTGGCCTCCCAAAGTGCTGTAATTACAGGCATGAACCACTGTGCCCAGCCTAGCTATAAAGTCTTGAGAAAGTCACATAATTTTATAAAATGGGGTTAATAATAACACTTCCCTTAAAAACTGTTTTAAGCATTAAATGAGCTAATAAATGTTAAATGCTTAGCCTAGTGCAAGGTACATAATACTCAGGAAGTGCAAGCAATATTGATCTCTGGGTGGTGAGCTTGGCAGGTGATATTTTTTGCTTTCTTTGGATTTGTTTTTTTTTGTAGAGATGGCATCTGGCTGTAGCCCAGAGTGGTCTCAAACTCCTCCCCTCAAATGATCCTCCCACCTCAGCCTCCCAAAGTGCTAGGATTACAGGGATGAGCTACCACACCCAGCTTTCTTTGGACTTTTTGATGGGTCCATGTATTTTGTTTTTTGTAATTAAGGTAGGGGATGCAATAAAGCAACTTTTCTTTGGGGAAAAGTCTAGCACCTTGACTTTAACTTAAGCGTCTTAAGAACACAAGCTAGTTCTCCAGAAAGAAAACTAAAAAGGTCACAGACAAGTAACACGAACAATAAATGCCTGCCCTGAATTCAAATGGGTGCCATGCGATCCCTGTCATTTGATGAAGTGAACAGGCAAACAAAGCATTTATTTAGCGGGGGAAGAGGGAAAGAAACTCTTTTTTGTATTCAATTGTGAAACATTCATAAAAATATATTCAAGTCTATAGGACATCGCCCATTCAGAATCACTGTGGGTCTGAGGCTTTACTGTAATGAATAGTCGCAATTCACAGTATATCAAAAGCTTATGTGTATCCCTCTTTTAATCCTCAAAATCATCTTATGAGGAAGGAAGGCATTAGCCCATTTTAAATATAAAGATGGGGCCAGGCGCAGTGGCTCACGCCTGTGATCCTAGCACTCCGGGAGGCCGAGGTGGAAGAATTGCTTGCGCTCAGGAGTTTGAGACCAGCCTGAGCCAGAGCAAGACCCTGTCTCTACAAAAAACAGAAAAATTAGGCAGGTGTGGTGGTGCTTGCCCCTGTAGTCTCAGCTACTCAGGAGGCTGAGGCAGAAGTATCACTTCAGCGTGGAGTTCAAGGTTGCAGTGAGCTAAGATGAGGCCACCGCACTCTAGCCAGGGTGACAGAGTGAGACCCTGTCTCAAAAAAGAAAAAAAATAAGGGAGGCTCAGGGATGTTAATTTTCCCAAGGTCACACAACAATCAAGTGAAGAGTCAGGATGCAAAACCAGGTTTATCTTATTTTAAAGCCATATTTTTAAAACACACATTTACACATATGTGCATATATGTGTATATATCAATATATACAGATTAAACAATTCAAGCTGTACAGAAGAGTATACAATGAACAAGTAAATCTTCCCCCTACCCTTGGGGAGACACTCGATGCACATGCAAGCATTAATGTATCTGCATTGCTTCCCTGTCCTTTTTGGTTTTTTTTAATCTTTTTAACTCAACTAGCAGTATACTTATACACCTGCGGTCCCCAACCCCTGGGCTGAGGACTGGTAGCGGTCCGTGGCCTGTTAGAGACCGGCCACAGAGCTCTGCTGCCCCTTGTCCCCTGCCCCTGCCCTGCACTTCTGTGGAAAAATTGTCTTCCATGAAACTTAGGAACCTGGGGGCGGCACAGTAGGAGGTGAGTGGCGGACCATCCATCCAGTGTGAGTGCGGTCTGTATTTACAGCCTGCGGTCTGTATTTACAGCCACTCCCCAGTGCTCACATCACCGCCTGAGCTCCAGCCCCACCCCCTTCCGTGGAAAAACTGTCTTCCATGAAACCGGTCTCTGATGCCAAAAAGGTTGGAGAAGGCCGGGCGCAGTGGCTCACGCCTGTAATCCTAGAACTCTGGGAGGCCGAGGCAGGAGGATTGCTTGAGCTCGGGAGTTCGAGACCAGCCTGAGCAAGAGCGAGACCCCGTCTCTACTAAAAATAGAAAGAAATTAGCCAGACAACTAAAAATAGAAAAAATTGGCCGGGCATGGTGGTACGTGCCTGTAGTCCCAGCTACCCGGAAGGCTGAGGCAGGAGGATCGCTTGAGCCCAGGAGTTTGAGGTTGCTGTGAGCTAGGCTGATGCCCCAGCACTCTAGTCCAGGCAACAGAGTGAGACTCTGTCTCAAAAAAAAAAAAAAATTAAAAAAACAT
>NW_012136303.1:3909702-3925763 GCF_000956105.1 Propithecus coquereli
AAAAGAAAGTTCTTATCTTTTAGAGAATAAACAAAAGTATTTTCAGATAATTATATGCTGTCTGGAATTTCTTTCAAAATAATCAGGGGTGGGGGTGGATGGAAGGTCACAGGTGAAACAGGATTGCTATGTGCTGATAACTGCTGGAGATGGGTTAATGGGTTCATGATTCATTAGCACTATTCAACTTTTATGTATGCTTCGGATTTTCCACAATGACAAAAAAATCACCCTCTGACCAATGGCTTTTCATTACGAATTTTTTTTTAATTATGGTAAAAAGAATACCCCAATATAGTATAAAATTTGCCCTTTTAATCATTGTTAAGTGTGCAGTTGAGGAGTGTTAAGTATATTCACATTGTTTTATAACAGATCTCTGGAACTCTTTCATCTTGTAAAACTGAAACTTTTATTTTTTCTTTCTTCACACGTGGAACTCCTGTGAAAAACTGAAAGTTTACACCCATTGAACAACTCCTTGTTTTCCCCTTCTGCCAGCCCCTGGTAACCACGCTTCCATGTTCTGACTACTACCGATACTTCCCAAGTGGAATCATACCATATTTGTGTACGGCTTATTTATTATTATTTATGGCTTTTGCGATTGGCTTATTTCATTCAGCATAATGTCCTCAAGGTTCATAAATACTGGAGTATGTATCAGAACTTCCTTTTTTTTTTAAGGCTAAATAATACTCCATGGTATGTATGTACCACATTTTCTCCATGCATTTATCTGTCAATGGATATGTGGGCCGCTTCCACCTCTTGGCTATTGTGAATAACCCTGCAGTGAAAAGGGGTGTGCTCAATGGCTTTTCATTTTAACCAAATTGCCATTCAGCTGGGTAGAGAGCCATAGCAAAAGCTGTGTTTAAAAGTGGCCTAAACAGCAAAAAAGAGACTCAGATATACCTGAGATGGAAACCCAGCTTTACCACTCCTAGTTTGGGACTCTGCACAAGTTCCTTACCCCTGTGAGCCTATCTGCTCATCTGTAAAATGGGACTACCACCAATACCCTGCTCCTTGGGGCAATGTAAGGAGTAGATGAGGACAAGCATCAAGTGACTGGTCCACAAGAGGTGCCTTCTACTCTGACCCAATTTATAGAAGAAAAAAACCTGAGACCTGGACAGGGAAGTTACGTGGCACACTGAGTTAATAAGTGGCAAAGCAAGCAGAAACCAGGTCGACCTGGCTCCAAAGTCCATGGCCTTTTTTCCACACCAGCATGTACTAAATGTCAGTGATCTGATTGTTCCTTCACAATAACAGCACCATCTGTACTATTATTTACTTAAGGTTTTTCTTTAAATCTTTCTTTCTTTCTTTTCAGAGACATCACATGTGGCTAATATTTTTTATAAAGATGGGGTCTTGCTATGTGGCCCAGGCTGGTCTTCAACTCCTGGCCTCAAGCAATCCTTCCACCTCAGCCTCCCAAAGCACTGAGATCACAGGTGTGAGCCCCCACGCATGCCTAAATCTACTTTCTTTTTTTTTTTTTTTTTTTGAGACAGAGTCTCACTCTGTTGCCCTGGCTAGAGTGAGTGCTGTGGCGTCAGCCTAGCTCACAGCAACCTCAAACTCCTGGGCTCAAGCGATCCTACTGCCTCAGCCTCCCAAGTAGCTGGGACTACAGGCATGCGCCACCAGGCCCGGCTAATGTTTTCTATGTATCTTTAGTTGTCTGATTAATTTCTTTCTATTTTTAGTAGAGACAGGGTCTCGCTCTTGCTCAGGCTGGTCTCGAACTCCTGAGCTCAAAGAATCTGTCCGCCTCGGCCTCCCATAGTGCTAAGATTACAGGCTAAATCTACTTTCTTTTAACATAAATTTATTTTAAAAAGAATCTTTATATCGCTACCATGAATGGAAATCAGTATGATGTGTTGTAAATGGAAGATAACTGTGAAAATAAATATAAGGACACACAACAATGTTATTAAATTCTAGCTAGATACTATAGCTTATCTAAGGCCTGAGGTTTGATTCCTATTGGTTTGAAAGGGTTTGATTTGATCTCTATTGGTTAGCAAGTGTTAAGAAATAGACTGGCACCAAACATAGTATCCTCCTTGACACAGTCAGAAGAACCAAAAGTGAGTTTAAAAGGGAATAGCTCTCCCCATGGCATTCAACATAATTCTAGATGTTGTGTGTTAGTGTCACCTAAAGTCCCCTCCTGTTCCACCTGGTTCATCTCTGCAGAATATAAGGCCCCACACAGACCCTCCAAACCAAAATTGTGTTTAATCAAGATCCCTGGGCCAGGCGC
Organism: Propithecus coquereli; assembly: GCF_000956105.1. NCBI lineage: Eukaryota > Metazoa > Chordata > Mammalia > Primates > Indriidae > Propithecus > Propithecus coquereli. Next base: position 3,911,987 of record NW_012136303.1, read on the forward strand.
AGTGGCTCACACCTATAATCCTAGCACTCTGGGAGGCTGAGGCGGGAGGGTCAATTGAGGTCAGGAGTTTGAGACCAGCTTGAGCAAGGGCAAGACCCCATCTATACTAAAAATAGAAAAATTAGCTGGGTATGGTAGCACACTCCTATAGTCTCAGCTACTCGAGAGCCTGAGGGAGAGGATTCGATCGCTTGAGACCAGGAGTTTGAGGTTGCTGTGAGCTAGGCTGACGCCATGGCCCCTCTACTCAGGGCAACAGAGTGAGACACTGTCTTAAAAAAAAAACAAAAGACCCCTGGTGATTCATGCCTATACATGCTACCTCTACAGTATACAGTTCACAAAGTTGATCAAACAGAATTTCTTATAAATCATAGACTTTATTTCAGTAATGTAATGAGTTAAATACTTTTAAAAAATTCCTCTTCCAAAGTCCATCAGAACTGTCTTGGTTCACTGTCCAATTCTATAATGATATGCAGCTCACACAGCGCACATAACCGATATCGTACATTTAATATTTCTGATTAATGTTGTCAACAAACAGCTTATTCAGATAATGAAGGGTTTAAATGCCAAAGGCCTACGTTCAGGGTCCTACTCACAGTGAACTCTCCATCAGAAAGAAAAATGGGGCCAGGTGTAGTGACTCACGCCTGTAATCCTAGCACTTTGGGAGGCTGAGGCAGGAGGATTGTTTGAGGCCAGGAGTTCGAGACCAGCCTGAGCAAGAGCAAGACCCCATCTCTACAAAAAAATAGAAAGATTAGCCTGGTGTGGTCCAGCTTCTCAGGAAGCTGGGGCGGGAGAATCGCTTGAGACCAGGAGTTTGAGGCCAGGAGTCTGAGGTTGCTGTGAGCTATGATGATGCCACTGCACTCTAGCCAGGGTAACAGAGCAAGACCTTGTCTCAAGAGAAATGGATTAAGGAGAATACTTTATGGCATGTGAATTATATTTAATAAAGCTGGTTTTTTTAAAAGATACTTTTAGAGGATCCTAAGAAAGGAAATGTACAGGTTGTCTTTAGAATTTTTTAAAGTTCTAATTTTTCACAAACCACTTATTTAGAATTGTTCCCTTACGAGGCTGAGAGAGAAGCAGATGTTCCCTACAACAGCATGATACGTGATTATAATAAAGTGGAAACAATACTCTGGTTTCTCTTCAGATAGTATAAATCTTTCGCATTTTAAAAAGGTAGAAATAACTTAAATGCCCAATGCTAGGGAAAGTTTAGTAGTTATCAAAACATGGGAACATGGTTAGGAAATAATGTTAAGTGAACATTTCCAAATACGAAATGGGAGACAGATTTTGAATACATCTACCTAAAAATATATCTGCAAGCGGACAAGTAAGCTGAAAACTGAGTTAGGATACCATCACGGATAATCTCCCCCCAAAATTATAATAATGTCTGTCTTTTCAGCTTTAATTTAACACTACCTAGTTAAAAATTTAAGGGGGCTGCCTTAATAATTAAAAATTTTTAATAATTAAAGGATCTAGGTTAAAGAAATCACCAATGCAGACAAACGTTTACACAAAGATAATCATTAAGATGTTCTCCGTAGCATTATTCATAACATTTAAATACTGAAAATAGCCTAACTAATAATGGAGAAATAGGTAAGAACTGCACATCTGTAAGATAAAAATGTATCTAGGAATATATTTGCATATGGACAGAAAAATGATAAACAGTGGTTATTTCTAGGTGGTGGGACTGAAGGTGAATCTTATTTACTTTAATATTTTCAGGATTTTTCTCAATGGGAAATTTATTATTTGTATAATCAGGAAAAAAAATTCTATTAAAAAAAAAAAAAAAGCAGCAGCAGCAGGCTGGGTGCAGTGGCTCATGCCTGTAATCCCAGTACTTAGGGAGGCTGAGGCAAAAGGATCACTTGAGGACAGGCATTTGAGACCAGCCTGGGCAACAAAGTGAGACCCCATCTCTGCAACAAAAAGTGAGCTGAGCATGGTGGTGCACACCTGCAGTCCCAGCTACTCGGGAGGCTGAGGTGGGAGGATCACCTGAGCCCAGGAGTCTGAAGCTGCAGTGAACTATGCTTGCACCACGTCACTAGAGCCTGGGCTACAGAGCAAGACCCTGTCTCTAAATAAATAAAGAAATAGATTTTAAAAAGCTGACAATTGGAGAACCAAAGAAGGGAAAACACTGCAAACACTTCCTAGGCTAGAACCTAATTTATTATTGCAGATCTTGCAAAACCAGTAACTATTTCCACCAAGCACTGTCTTCTTGTGGTTATCTTTAAGTAACTTGAGCTGATATTTTATCTTACCTGGATGGAATCTTTTATGATTTACCAGCTAGAATTTTTGCTTAGGTTTTTGAAATGTGTTATAAAGTAATCATTACTGCAATCCACTGAGCTGCCGGAGATTGTGCTATGAGCTTTTAGTTTCTGTCTAATTTATGTCACACACAAAAGCCCAAGCAAACCCTTGCTGAAACCACTGCTGAAGGTGATATGAAAGACCCCAGAGTGGGTGACACTATGTTAAATCCCAAGCTCCCAATAATCTATGGCAATTTCTACTTCACTTGGACCCACTTCTATTTATACACTATGTTCAAGTATGACAAAATGCAAGTGCTGCAAATATCTTGCCAAAAACTTTAAAAATAAAACCACACCCACCATGATTATCACTGGTTCCTTCTCTAATGCAAATTATGATTTAAATAAATCAGCATACTAAAGATAGATCTGCTTGTGTGTGAAGAGCTCAATGCCCGCAATCAATGTGACAAAGTGAGGAGACACATGTGCCACCATGATTAACTGAGCCTTAAACACGAACGTCCCAAGTGCAGTGCAGATGTATGATGCTGATAAGATGGGCTGACTGTAATGCTCTCCGACTGCCAAGAAATACACGCTAAAAGCCCCACCGGAAGGTCTGGGTGAAAGCCCAGCATGAAGTCACCACGGAAGGAGAAAATATCACCCAACTCAAGGCTCAGTCTTTTGGGCAGGGCTTGGAGGGCCTTAAAAAAACTGTCCCAAGTCTAAGAAAGCGGGGAGAGAGGGGCAGAGAGGTTGAGTTACTTGCCCCAAGTCACACCCAGGTCCCACTGCCCTGTCCCCACAGAATTTCCTGTGATGGCATAGGCCTTGACCATGAAATCTTTCTGAGTCTGGAGAGATAGGAGCTGTTGAAAGGAAAAAAAATGAGCCCATAGGGCAGAGAGGGAAAACCGAGGGTTTATGAGATTGAATCTTTTACAATTAGTCAGCAGGTGTTACATAGGACTTTAGTCACCCTCTTCTCACCCAGAGTAGACATTATCACCAGAATCAAGAAACAGTTTAGGGCTAAATGACTCAGATTACAAACTCACAGTTCCTACCAGCTTCAGCTGTTTCAGCTCTCGAATTAGACCACTAAGAAGTGTCAGAGGTGGCCTATCTTACCAAATTGGATATCTGTTTGACACCCATCATTATGCTAAAATAGCTGAAGGGCTTGGTGGCTCACATCTGCAATCCTAGCACTTTGGGAGGAATTGCTTGAGGCCAGGAGTTGAGACCAGCCTGGACAAGAGCAAGACCCCTCTCTATAAAAAATAGAAAAATTAGCCGGGCCGCATGTCTAGCGCCTATAGTCCCAGTGACCTACGATTGACGCCACTGCACTCTAGCCTGGGCAACAGAGCAAGACCTTGTCTCAATAAAACTTTTTTTTTTTAATTAGTTACTCAGCTATGGAAGAGAAAGGCTTTTGACAAAACACCAGGGATGTGGTCACTGCTCACCTGAAAAACAGATGAACAAGTGAGTGGTAGAAAGAGCAACAGACTTGGAGTCAGCAGATGTGGGGAAGTTATTTGACTTTTTTATGTCTCTACTTTCCTCTTCTGGAAACCTGTGTTACAGGGTTGCTGTGACGTCTAAATGAAATATCTGTAAAGTGCTTAGAACAGTGCTTGGCTCAATAAATGTTAGCTATTATTATTACTTTCATTGTCACGATTGCTGCGTGTCCTAGTTTTGCTCCTGATTACCTAGATGAGTACGTCTCAAACTTCACCGTGCACAGGAAACGCCCAGGGATCCTGGTATAATGCACAGTCTGGTTTATTAGATCTAGGCCTAGGTTTTGCATTTCTACCAAGCTCCCAGGTACACAGGTACCTCTGTTATGCAGAGCGCACTTTGAGCAGCATGAATCTGCCTAATGGAACTCCTAGCAGCTGCTTAATATCACTGACAAAACAAGCAGACTCGCTGCAACTCGATGTCTTCATCTGTAAACTGGGAATACATATTCCACATGATCTCAACTGACTGAAAATCAGTAAATGAGAATGCACAGGGAAGAGCATTCTAAACTGCAAACAAAGCTATACAAGTAGTAGTGGCAAGGCTATTAGTCGTACTATTCACAATGTTGAATATACAACATTGTAATGTCCAAGTTTACAAGGATAATTATTGCAATATATAAAAACGAGGCTTGAATTCCCTTGCTCAGAAGAGATACTCCATTCAAGAATCCTCTAGGAATTCTGGCAGAACACAACAGTTTTTCAAGGGATTCCCAAATCAAAAGCTCTGAAACTTTAGAACTGTCCTTTGGTGGCCAGGAAAGAACAACTTTGGCAGGGAGAGGGTGGCCATCTGAGAGTAAGCTTCGCTAGTGAGTCTACTCCCTCTCCCGGAGCTGGCCAGCCTCCTTCAGCCTCCACCAGCCAAGATCCTGAGTCAGAATAGGAATGCCAACAGCACAAGACAGATGGGCACTGCCCTGACAGGGCCCACACCTGCTGCTCCACAAGCTGGCAAACAGTCAGCCTGTGAGAAAAGCAGTGTGGTTTTTTTTGTTTGTTCGTTTTGCTTTGTTGGTCTAAGGTAGATGCTTCGATCAGATGTACCTGGCTAGCTTCCTTCCGCATAATCTGCGATTTCCTCCTCACAGATTATAAAGTATGATGTTCATACCTTGTGCCTCTCCTCTAAGGGCTTCAAAGTCAACCATGGCTAGTTCTTCCTCACAGGGGCCCTTACCAAGAAGTCCCCTCATCATTTCAGAGGCAGATGGCACCTCCAACGTCTACCTAATGGCTCAGGCCGAAACCCAGGAGTCATCCTTAATTCCTCCCACTCCCTCACCGCCGACCCCTGCCACCATCCTGCTTGTTCTACTCCAAAACACATCCCCAATCCATCCTTTCTTACTGTCTCCACTGCCACCACCCTAGAAGGCCACCATTATCTCTCACCTAACCTCCTACCTAGTCTCCTGGCTGCCACTCCTATGCCCTCTAAAATTCACTGGCCACATAAAGGCCAAAGTGATTTTTCTAAAAAACAAAAAATAGATCACGTCACTCCCCTTTTCAAAGCCGTCAATCGTTCCTATTGCTTTTAGAACAAAATCCCAACTCCTTACTCCAGCCTACAAGGCCCTATACGATCCGGGACCCCCCTATATCCACCCACCTCGCCACTCCCTCTGACTCACCTGCCCCAGCCATCCTAAGCCTTCTGGCAGTCCCTGGAACTTGCCAAGCTTGTTCCCACTTCAGAGCCTTTCCCTGTACTCTTCCTTCTGACACATCTTCAAATGGCTGGTCCCTCCCTGGGAGCAAATCTCAGCAAAAATGTCACTGCCTTAGAGAGGCCTTTTCTGACCATCCAATCAAAGTAGCAGCATCCCCAATCCTCTGAAGAAGTTACTCTCTGTGACACCACTGTTTTATTGTCTTCACATCACTTATTTCTATCCAAATTACCTTGTTCATTTATTGATTTATTTTTCTGTTTGCTACTACTGGAATGTAAGCTGCGTGAGAGCAAGGACCTTTCTACCATAATATCTCCAGGCTGGAACAGAACTGATACATACCAGATGCTCAGCAAATGTTGAATAAATAAAACCAAGAGACCACAGTGGCAGGAGCATTGAACTTGCAGTCAGAAGACCTGGATTCCAATGGGAAATGGGCTACTTACTAGCAGCATGGCTTCTCCTCCCTCAGGTTCCCTGCCTGTAAAATAGGGATCTTAATCTGCACCTGACCTTCCTTGCAGGGTTATTGATGAGACCAAACGAGTAAAGGCAGGTTTAAGCATTTTTGCAAACCACTATGCACTATACAGATAGTATTGTATTGTTAACCATCCTCTTTCTCAGGGACCCATAAATTAACGGATGAAAAGGCTTAAGGGACCATCTGAGGGTTCTAATCCAGGCACCTAAAAGAAGTCTAGAAATACAACAGAAAAGATTTGAATCAGAGGCTCTACGCAGCAGGGGCAAATGCAACATATAAATTCATTTAAAGAAGTCAAATCAAGTTAAGTGCTAGTAATTTGCAAATTAAGCTCAGGTTCCTTGAAGGATATGGAGATGGGATTGAGCTCTACATCCTCCATGTGACTGGCATAGAGGGATTTGACACACATTTCCTGAACTGGGTGTCGAGCTACCAAAATTGGCATCCTACCATCATCTTTCACCTTTCTTTGCAACCCATTGTGGCACAGGATTACAGGTTCCTGGGGCAACACTATAACAATACCAACATTTACATAATGCTATGATGGCTACTGTTTCATGCTTGCAATGACCCTGTGAAGTTGAGAGACCTGGTATTATCACATCCTTCTAACTTATTCATTTGAGACAAGATCTCACTCTGTTGCCCAGGCTAGAGCGCAATGGTTGCAGCCTCAAACTCCTGGACTCAAGGAATTCTCCTGCCTCAGCCTCACTAAGTAGCTGGGACTATAGGCTCGTACCATCACACCTGGCTAATTTTTCTATTTTTAGTAGAGACAGGGTCTCGCTCTTGCTCAGGCTGGTCTCAAACTCCTGGCCTTAAGCAATCCTCCCGCCTCGGCCTCCCAGAGTGCTAGAATTACAGGTGTGAGCCACCATGCCGGCCTAGGTACTATTATCATCCCCATTCTATACATGAGGAAAGTGCAACACAAAAAGGTGAAGTAAATTGTGGCAGAGCCAAGATTCTAACCCAAGCAGCTTGACTACATGCTTTTAACCACAATTGCACAACAGCACTGAAAGGGCCTTCAGTATCATCTAGCCCACTCCCCTCACTTTTATTTTTAATTGATTGATTGAGTGATTGATTAGCAGGGTCTCGCTCTGTCACCCAGGCTAGAGTGCAGTGGCTCAATCACAGCTCACTGCAACCTCGATCTCCTGGGCTCAAGCGATCCTCCTGCCTTCATCTCCCAAAGTGCTAGGATTACAGGCATGAACCACCCGTCCAGCTGCCTACTCCCCTCATTTTAAAGAGGAGGGCATGAGGGACAGACAAGCCCCTTTTTAAACATTCCAGTTCTTTTTTGAGGTCCACACTTTGGACGGTATCTATTTAAATGAAGCTTTATGTGAGATCTTGTTTCTTTGCCATTGAAAGAAAAGCCTCTAGCCATAGCAGTGAGAAGTAACAAAAGAATACCCTTGTGGCCTTATGACAGCTACTGTTGAAAAATCAGAGGCAGCAGGGTATGGGGGATAAAATACAGGATTTACCTAGAAATATGTCCAGCCCCATCACTTAACAGGTATAAGATTCTTAGGCGAGTCATTCACTTTTCTGAACCTCAGTTGCCTCATCTGCAATATGGGGATGACACCACCAGCTATCTGGTAAAGTCTATGTAAAGAGTAAATGAAATAACATATCTGAAAAATGCTTCTTAATTATATACTCGTAAATAGTTATTACTGCTTTAAGCACTTCCCAAAGGACATAAAGGCTGCCTTTTTTCTTCTGGGTCGAGAAGGCACAAGCAGAAAACCATAACCCCAGCCATCTACAAGGACTGGACCTCAAGGTTTCACCCACTAGGGCTATCTTCAGAAGTTCACCACCACCCTTGCCCTGAGCAGAATGGAGAAGTAAAACTGGGGGTGGGAGGGATGTCACAGTGATAGAACTATCCACAGGAATTGGTGCTCTACACACTTAAGTCCTACCTGTCCCAAAGTCATCTCCTCCTGGAAGTCTTGTTCTCCTACCCCAGATGCCTCATAATACAGCTTGTTGAGTACTTACTACATGCCAAGCTACTCGCCATACCCAATCTCATTGGATTTCCACAGTAGCCCATTATCCCATTTTATATGTAAGAAAAAGAAGGCTCAAAGAGATCAACTTGCCCAAAGCCACACAGTTACCAAGTGGAGATGCCAAGTCTCGAACTCACTCAGACTTCAAACTGGACTCTCGGCCCCCATGCTAGCGTTTCCTAAGAATTCTCCCTTTTCCCATCTAGGGCACTTTCTCACACACACCTCATCATCTTAACTACTCCGAGCAGCAAGTGTTAGGACCCCACTGGACAAACAGGTCAACTGAGGCCAGTGAGGGGAAGGGACTTGCCCAAGGTCACACGGCAAGCCAGGACAGCGGCAAGGTCTGGACCTCAGGCTCTCTCTTCCGTGTCCCCCTCCGGAGCATGGCCCCAGGACCCCAGGAGGACTCCGACCCCAGGCAGTCGTGTCTGGGGTAGGGCTGCGACCCCGCCCGGGGAGGAGGGGCGAGGCCGCCCGGACAGCCAGAGGATGCCCGGGAGGTAGGGCAGAGGATGCTCCAGCTCGCGGGGCTGCAAAGCCAGGCGGCGGCGACGCCGGCGGGGACGGCCGGGAAAATCCCAGGCGGCCAGAAGGATCTGCCCTGCCCGGGGGCGCCCAGGCCCCTCCCGACTCACCTGCGGCCAGAGCCGAAAGCGGGCGGCGGCGACGGCGGCGGCGGCGGCGACGGCGGCGGCGGGGGCGGCAAACCCCGGGCTCAGCCATTCCCCGTTGCCCCGGATGGGGAGAGACCGCGGCCGCTCACTTCCTTAGCAACCTGGCTCGGCGACCCACTTCCTTAGCAACCGGTGTCAATTTCAATAACTTTATTGCGACAGGGGCGGCGGACAGGGAAGGCCAGCTGGGCGGTCCCGGCCAGGTAGGGCTTTTAGTGGGGGCCCCAGACGCCTCATGCCTTGGTCTTTTCATCCACGGAACGAGTGAGAGCCGAGCGCGCTATGCCCTGACTCCACCCGCTGAGATCTCGTGCCTCAGTTTCCCATCTGTAAAATGGAACGCACTGCATTGGTCGCACAATGCGATTTCATCAGCCACCGCTTAGCCTTTTCTAAAAGCAATTTCACATCCGTTATCAGACTTGTGTCTCAAACTGCTACTGAGACAGCTCTCATTTAGGGTCCACCCCATGACTCAGGCCAAACACTTAGGAATCATTCTTGTCTCTTTCCTGGCCTTCACCCCTCACATCCATTCAGTCCCCGTGTCCCTCAGTCTACCTCTCAAATATTTCTCCTGTCTATCCACCTTTCTCCATTGTCGGCGCCACCTCACCGGACAAGGCCAGGCCACCCCTATTTCAGGCCTAACTGAAATATCTGGCCTGTCTGCTTCCATTCTTTTGTCCAGCTCTGCCCTGCAATTCATTTTCCCCAAGAGCCAGAGTAATGATTTAAAAACATAAAACAGATCGTGCCAGTCCCTGGTTATCACCCTTTACTGGAGTCCCACCACTCTTAGAATCAAAGTCAAAGTCCTTAGCACTTCCTATAAAATTGTTAAAACTCTATTCCAGCCACACTGGCCTAGAAGGCCAGGTTCCATCCCCCATAGGAACTCACACCTGTTGTTTCCCATTAACTAGACACTCCATGAGATCAGAGTCTCCCTTTGTTCACTGTTACATCCACCATGTCTAGAACCAAGCTTGGTCCATAGTAGGTGCTCAATACATATGTATTGCTTTTTTTTTTTCGTTTTTATATTTTCTTAATTCTTTGTTATTTTTCCCCACCGCAACAGACACGTTGTATTGCTTCTTGAATGAATGAATACCAGGGCTGCTCTTCCCCACACACTCCCCTACTTTTTGCCTGGTGTGGCAGCTATTGCTACTTGCTCTGGGAAACTTTTCTTCTTGCACTTGGACACATAGCTCTACTACATACCCAGCCTTCCTTGCAGTTCAGACCAAGTTCTGGCCAATCAAATATGTGTGCCATTCTCAGGCCTGGCCCATAAAAACCTCCCATACAATTGTATATGCTTTCTCTACTTTAAAGTGAAGTATTTTGCTGGATGTGGAGGCTCCTGCCTATAATCCCAGCTACTCAGGAGGCTGAGGTGGGAAGATCCCTTGAGGCCAGGAGTTTGAGGCTGCAGTGAGCTATGATTGTGCCACTGCACTCCAGCCTGGGAGACAAAGTGAGACTCTTGTCTCTAAAAAATACAAATAAATAAATAAACAAATAAAGCAAAGGATTTTAAAGGACTCTGAGGCCCCAGGAGATGGCTAAGCTACAAAATAGGAGGAACCTACATCAATCAGATACCCTTTAAAGGACAATTGGCCGGAAAACCAACTAACCTGGATTATCCAAGTTAGATAAGAAAATAAACTTCTATTGGATTAAGCCATTGGGATATGGAGGCTTTTTTTACAGCAGTTAGCTGGCCCCAAATAAGATACCTAACTCTGAATCATCTATTGAGTCCCAGTTTACTTCCTTTCCCCTGGTAACCCACCCTACTCCTATTCACCATTATTCTAATTATTAAGTCAATAAATAATATTTCCCTTTTAATGACTGCAGATATTATCATCTACTGAGCCAAGTAATGTATGTATTTATGTTTATGTTTCATCGTATTTATATTTCGTATCTTTCACATCTTTTGGTATTTTCTGAGGCTAATAATTGCTTCAGTTTGTTTCCATTTTCATTAGTTTTCTTTGTAGCTATTGGTAATATTTCCCTGTATGTCCAATAAATCAGGTAAATACTTAGCAGTGATTTTTTTCCAGATGCTTAAACACAACAAATAGTCCATGAGTTTGTTTTGTTTTTTTCTCCTGAAGACATCGGTTCTAATCCAGACTGGTGCTCTCCAGGCCTGCTGCAGACGCTGGGACTGAGTTTCCTCATCTGACAAATGGAGCTAGAAATGCTACTGCTGAGGTTGGTTGTGAGGATTAAATAAGACATAGTGTGGGACAATACCAGGCACTTAGTAGGTCCTCCATAAATGGCGGCTGTCTTTCTTTCTTTTTTGGGGTGGGGTCATGGTGTTCTCCAGTGAAACAATAATTGTAAATGTCAGAAGTCATGCTGGTAAGAGAGTTTAGTCTTCTTGGAGATTTAATACCATTTGGGGAGGAGGGCGGAAAAGGGGTTGTGTAAAAAGACTGCAAGGGAATAATTTATTAGAATGCACGGAGGTGGCATCCCAGCGTCTCTTTCAGGAAGAAGCAAGATGCCAGGCTTGGACTGAGTCCAAGCACCTGAGATGTGCCTGGTGGTTGTCACTTGGCTGAGTGCCCAGCTTCAGTAGAATGGGACTCTGGGACCTGAGGGAGGCTCTAAGGGCTGAGAATCAAGCTAATGGCTTCTAAATTCACATCTTTGATGTTTTCTGATGAAAGCCAGACAGGAGTTGGCGGCTAATTGCTTCTTCCTCAGGCACTTAACTGGCTGTGCAGCCCTGGGCAAGTTAGCTCACCTTTCTGGACCTCATTGCCCCACTTGTCTCCGCAGGGTTGCTGTGAGCATTTACCCCGGGAGTGAGTGTGAAATGATTTCCCAGCTGTAAGGCATTTAAATGGTGAGAGATGAAGAAAACAATGATATTAAGATCTTACAGCCAGAAGGAGGTCATGAAAGCCCCTGGCAGAACCAGGACTAGAACATAGGTCCCAGGACTGGGTTTTGTCTTGCTTATTTCCACCCTTTGTGCTTAGCACAGTGGCTGGTGCATAGTAGCATGTAACACACTTATTTAAAAACATATATTTGGCTGGGTGAGAAGGCTCACACCTGTAATTCTAGCACTCGAGAGGCCGAGGCGGGAGGATCACTTGAGGTCAGGAGTCTGAGACCAGCCTGAGCAAGAGTGAGATCCCGTCTCTACAAAAAACAGAAGAATTAGCCAGGTGTTGTGGCACATGCCTGTAGTCCCAGCTACTTGGAAGGCTGAGGCAGGAGGGTCACCTGAGCCCAGGAGTTTGAGGTTGCAGTGAGCCATGATCATAATACTGCACTCTAGCTTAGCTGGGGTGACATAGTGAGACTCTGTTTCTAAATAAATAAACAAAATAAAAACCTAGGTGGGAATAGCAAAATAAATAAAAATAAAAACACACATCATCATCCACTTCTCAAATTAGCAGATTATTTTTAAAAACATAATACCCAATGTTGGCAAGGAGGGAGAGGAGAGTACTTTCATCCCACTGCTAATGGTAGTGAGAAATTGGCACACATTGCAAGGGAAAATTAACATGATGACTAAAAACTATTTGAGTCAGCCCATTCCACTTCTAGGAATCAATTTTGAGAAAATAATGAGATAATGAGATGTGCTCCAAAAGATTTAGGTATAAGCATGTTCGCCCCAGCTTCATTTGCAACAGGGAAACATTACATTCAACATTAGAGAAGTGGATAGATAAACTAAGAGATGGCAGTAAGAGGGAATATTAAGCTGCCACAAAAGTGATGTTTTTGAAGAGCATCCAGTGATACGGGTAACGCTCATGGAAATATAATAAGGGGAAGAGTAGATATCTATATCCATTAGGAAAAATTTTTAACTGCTCTAGGGTGGTCATCAAGAAACAGTTTCTTACACAATCAGCAGAATGAAAAAGGCAACACACAGAATGGGAGAAAAATATTTGCAATTCATATATCTGATAAGCGGTTAATATCCAGGTTATATAAAGAACTCCTATAACTCAGCAACAATAACATAAACAATCCAGTTAAAAAAATGGACAGATCTGGGCACAGCAGCACACGCCTGTAATCCCAACTATTTAGGAGGCTGAGGCAGGAGGATTGCTTGAGCCCAGGAGTCCGAGGCCAGCCTGGGCAACATAGCAACACCCTGTTTCAAAACAAAAAATGGACAAAGGACTTGAATAGACATTTCTCCAAAGAAGATGTACAAATGGCAAAAAATTAAAACACACGAAAAGATGTTCAACATCACTAATAATTAGGAAAATGCAAATCAAACCATAATGAGAGACCACCTCATACCTATTAGGATGGTTACTAACAACAACAACAAAAAAAAGCCAGGATATAAGTTTTATCAGGAAAGTGGAGAATTGGAACCCTTATGCACTGTTGGTGGGAATGTAAAATGGTATAGGTGAGTATATACCCAAAAGAATTGAAAGCAGGGTCCCAAACAGATATCTGTACAGCCATGTTCATAGTGGCATCGTTCACAATAGCCAAAAGGTAGAAGCAACTTAAGTGTCCATCGCAGATAAATGGATAAACAAAATGTGGTATAAACATACATTGGAATATTATTCAAAAAGGAAGGAAATTCTGACACATGATACAACATGGATGAATCTTAAAGACATTCTGCTAAATGAAACAAACCAGTCAGAAAGGATAAATACTATATGATTCTACCTGTATGAGGTACATAGACTAGTCAAATTCATGGAGACAGAAAGGAGAATGGTGGTTGCTAGGGGCTAGGGAGGGGAAAGCATGGGAAGTTGTTTAATGGGTACGGAGTTTCAGTTTTGCAAGATGAAAAGAGTTCTGGAGATTGGTTATCCAAGATGGTAAGTTGTATGTTATTTGTATTTTACCACAATTAAAAAAAGAAGAAGAAGAAAAAGAAGAAGCAGGCCAGGCGCGGTGGCTCACGCCTGTAATCCTAGCACTATGGGAGGCCGAGGCGGGCGGATTGTTTGAGCTCAGGAGTTCGA
>NW_012136303.1:3929193-3930330 GCF_000956105.1 Propithecus coquereli
TGTAATCCCAGCACTTTGGGAAGATGAAGTGGGAGGATCACTTGAGGCCAGGAGTTCAAGACCAGCCTGAGTAACACAGATCCCATCTCTATAAAATTTTTTTTTAAAAATTAGCCAGATGTGGTAGCACAGACCTGTAGTCCCAGCTACCTGGGGGGCTGAGGCAGGAGGAAACCATAAGAATTCTAGAGGAAAATGTAGGAAAAACTCTTCTAGGTATTGGCCTGTGCAAAGAATTTATGAATAAGACCCAAAGGCAATCACAGCAACAACAAAAATAAATAAATGAGATTTGATTAAACCAAAAAGCTTATGCTTATGCTAAGGAAACAATCAACAGAGCAAATAGACAACCTACAGAATGGGAGAAAATATTTGCAAGCTATATAACCAATAAAGGGCTAATAACCAAAATCTACAAAGAACTCAAGCAAATCACCAAGAAAAAAACGAACGACCCCATTAAAAAGTGGGCAAAAGACATGAACAGAAGCTTTTCAAAAGAAAATAGACAAATGGCCAATAAACATATGAAAAAATGCTCAACATCACTAATCATCACGGAAATGCAACCATAATGAGGTATCACCTTACCCCTGTTAGAATCACTTTTATTAAAAAGTCCAAAAACGATAGATGCTGGCATGGGTGCAGAGAGAAAGAACGCTTACACACTATTGGTGGGACTGCAAATTAGTACAATCTCTATGGAAAACAGTATGGAGGTTCCTCAAAGGACTAAGAGTAGACCTACCATTTGATCCAGCAATCCCACTACTCAGTATCTACCCAAAGGAAAAGAAGTCTTTCTGTCAAAAAGACACCTGCACTTGAATGTTTAATGCAGCACAATTCACAATTGCAAAGATGTGGAATCAACCCAAGTATCCATCAATTCATGAGTGGATTAATAAAATGGGGTGTATGTATACCATGGAGTACTACTCACCCATAAAAAGGATGAATTAATGCCTTTGGTAACAATTTGGATGGAACTGGAGACCATTCTCCTAAGTGAAGTATCTCAATATTGGAAAATCAAACACCATATGTACTCATTATTAAATTGGAACTAACCAGTGAGCAATGAGCACACGTGTGCATAGAGGGAAGTAAAACTCTATGGAAATTAAGGGG
>NW_012136303.1:3930380-3932768 GCF_000956105.1 Propithecus coquereli
GGAATGAGATTGTTATGATTGGTCCACACCAGTCACGATTCATCTCCCAGGACAGGCTGGATTAAGATTAAGGCAACTCCACTACTACCTAAAAACAAAACTGGAGTTCTGTGAACAGGGAAGAAGGGTGTGTGTGTGTGTGTTGAGTAGACAATCAACAGCATCTGCCACAGATATGTTACTCTAGTTACTTCATCACCACATATTTGGTTTAAAAAGAAGAGTATGTGTGTGTGTGCATGTGTGTGCACGTGTATGAGCATGTGTGCTGGCATAAAGAAAACTAGAGGGAAATACATCAAATATTTATAGTGGTCATCATCTTTGGGTATTGGGATTATAGTTGATTCCTATTTTCTTCTTAACACCTTTTTGTATCTTCTAAATTTTATATAGTACACAAGAATTATGTGTATTGTTAGAACGAAGCATTTGTTTGTGGTCTTAATGAAGGTCACCATTAGTAACTCCGCCATCTTGGATGTGGTGACTGTCATCCTGGGATGGTCATCACCTGGAGAGTCATGAAGGTCCATCAGGTTATGGTCACTTTTCCTTCCCTTCCCGGAACAGCAAGGCCATTTCCAGTGCTTTGGGCACAACCAGACTTAGGCTGTGCAGGAAGCTGGCACGTGACACAGGGGGGGCCGACCCATTAGGAAACATTTACTCAAACAATTGTGTAGAGGACATCCCTTTAGGAGCAATGAGGTCCCTTAAAGTGGCAAAAACCTAGAGTTTGCAGCGGGCTAGGACTCTGGAAGCATGGAGAGTCTCGGATATACCAATTCTATGTGGATTTGAACGAATTGCCTTCTCTCTCTGAGCCTTCATTTCTTCATCCATGAATTGGGAGTGACTCCTGCTGGACAACCTCAGAAAACGTCTGCGATCGAGTTGATAGTGGAGAGCTGTAGTGAAATGCTGCAGTACTTCATGGCCATATGGGAGCAGCACGGTGATTCCTCTAAAGGGAAAGTGGAGACCAGGGAGCGCAGGGTTGGGGAGATTTGCCAGGGCTGGCTCCCAGGTCTGCCATCTACAGCCGTGGGGCCTTGGCCAGGAAACTTGATTTCTCACAGCCGGTGAGTAGTGGCCCAAAGAGCACAATGTGGTATAAAAGTTCACGAACTTGACCTGGATTCGAGACCCGATTCTACCATTTATCAGCTGGGTGTGACCTTTCGGCTTTTCCCAAGGAGCATCAGAAGTAAATAAATACAAAGGTACATTCTTGGCTCACAGGAGAGTGGGCTCAGGGGGTGAAAGGGAGAGCACGTGGGTTGGAGGGGGACAGATAATCCACAGACACAATGTGGTGGCCGAAGGCAAGGACACCAAGAGGAAGGCCACTCAGAGAGCTGAAAATCCCAGAAAGGACATGTGTTGAGCACACACTCCCCTCTACCTATAACCAGGTGGTTACAGCTCAGTCCCTTCCCCTCTTTCAAGTCCTTCGCCAATATTGGATGTATCTCTAGGGCAGCAAGATGAAAAAGTCCCTGTTCCCCTCCTCCTGGAGGCTCCCAGACTCGCAGAGGGGAGACACAAACACCTAACTGATTTGAGACGGGCCCCGTGGAAGCACATTCAGCATGTTCAGCGCCTTGCAAACTGTGCTCATTCTCGGCTATCCCTCTCTGTTTCTGCAGAACTGCCCTGCTCACAACTGCCTAGTGGCTTCCCACTAGCCAGAGGAATAGGCCAGAGAGTCCTCCTGTCAACACCAGGCCCTACCTAATTGTTGGCTCTATTGCCCTTTTTTCTCTGATCAGGCGCTGTGAGCTCACCAGCCTCTATACACCTGTGTTCCGGGGCTTTTCCTCACCTGGAATGCTGTCTCCCTTTAACTCCACTCTTCACGTACACACCACATATCTATGTCCATAACTGTTCATCACCCCCCGCCCCAAAGCAGGATCCTGCAGACTTTCTCACTCAGCTGAGTTTTTCTGGGCCCTGGACAAAGGAAAATGTCATATTTCTGGCACCTCAGGGTAAAATATGATCTGCGCTTTTAATAATCAAAAACAGGCTGGGCATCGTGGCCCACGTTTGTAATCCTAGCACCCTGGGAGGAAAGGCGGGAGAATTGCTTGAGGTCAGGAGTTTGAGACCAGCCTGAACAAGAGTGAGACCCCGTCTCCACTAAAAATAGAAAATGTTAGCCAGACGTGGTGGCATAGACCTGTAGTCCCAGCTACTGGGGAGGCTGAGGCAGGAGGACCGCTCGAGCTCAGGAGTTGGAGGTTGCAGTGAGCTATGATCATGCCACTGCACTCTAGCCTGGATGACACAGCAAGACCCTGTCTCAAAAAAAAAAAAATTCCCCAAACCTTGGGATGTACCTCAACCACTCTTATCAAAAATGACCTTTGGGCCGGGCGC
>NW_012136303.1:3934083-3945728 GCF_000956105.1 Propithecus coquereli
TCTCCTAAGTGAAGTATCTCAATATTGGAAAATCAAACACCATATGTACTCATTATTAAATTGGAACTAACCAGTGAGCAATGAGCACACGTGTGCATAGAGGGAAGTAAAACTCTATGGAAATTAAGGGGAGGGGGAGAGGAGAAGAGGGGCAAAAACCTCCCTATCGGGTATAATGAACACTATTTGGGTGATGGGCACACCTATAGCCATGACTCAAACATTACAAAAGCAATATATGTAACCAAAAACATTTGTACCCCCTTAATATTTTGAAAAAAATTAGCCAGATGTGGTGGCACATGCCTGTAGTCCCCAGCTACTTGGGAGGCTGAGGCAGGAGGATCGAGCCCAGGAGTTCGAGGTTACAGTGAACTAGGATTGCACCACTGCACTCCAGCCTAGGTGACAGAGCGAGACCCTCTCTCTTGAAAAAAAAAAAAAAATACGTTCATAGGCAGAGCTGGGATCAGTGGATGGAAGCCTCAGAGAGGCACTCATAATAGTTTAGTTACTTACTGCAATTATTTAGCAATGCATATTTATTTATAAATGTTCGTTTGTTTGTTTATAACATTGCATCTATTGGGTGCTTCCTGGGTGTCAGGCACTGTGGTAGGTGCTTTATAGACTACGTTACTTATCACATATCTGCCTCTTTAAGAGGTAGGTGCTATTATTATCCCCATTTTACGATGAGAACTGAGCTACACTTAGCCAATGAGTAAATTGCAGAGTCAGATTCAAAGCCTCTTCTAACCCAGCTTCAAAGCCTATGACTTTGGCCTCCTTGGGGCTCACAAACCTGTGAACTGTGGGCAGCATCTGCCTGCATCTGTGTTTCGTTTGGCCTGCTTAGTGTTTTATAAAATAGAGAATTAATTGCCAATGTTTAAAAACCAAGAGATTTCCCATAAAATTGGAATTTTTAGCTTCTTCTGAAATAGCCAAAGACCTGGGTTCCCACATGGCAATAACTGGCTGAAGGAAGAGCAGTTGCTCTTGTTAAACAGGATGTGTGACTCCACTTTCACATATGTCCCCCAGCCCCCTCCCCACTGCACTGTCCTCCCTCATTCGTTTTCATTGTCTGTCTGGCCCTTGGAAGCATTGGCATTTGTGACTGTTGGGTCTGTATTTTCTAACAATTGGAATTGCCTTGCAATGTACTGAGCTCCCCACCACTGGAGATGTGCAAACTGAGGCTAGATGGCTACTTGGTAGGGGTGTCGGGGAGGGATTTCAAGAACCAGTAGGAAATTAGATCAGATAACATATATAACTCTTCCCAGCCTTGCAATGCCAAATATTTACTTAAGATTCACAGTATATATTTTTAAGAACTAATTTCCCCTCTGGTTTCAACTTACTGTTTCAATCTTTCTTTTCCCTTTACCTTGGTTTCTTGACCTATTTATATATTTTTAATCATATGATTATACTGTGTGGATTCCTGTAAGCTTCCTCAAATCCTTTTTGGAATAAGGCATGGGGAACAAATAAATCTATACATAAATATTTACTCAAAGGGCTTGGTTCCAGGTACTGAAAAGAAACAAAAAAAGAATTATAAATTGCAACTGCCAAGTTATCTCAGGTTCTCTGAGACTATCAGGCTCAAGGAGGTAAAGGACAGAAAGAGCTAAGAGTCTGGGACGTGAGCATGTGCCTAGGTGCGCCCAACCCACTGTCTCAGGAAAGGCAGCCTCAAAGTTTTATCTCCTACTCTTTGTTTAAAATAGATTTTTAAGTTGTATAACTAACTGTGGCAGTTTTAAAATAAATGGCTGCAAATTCCTTGACATTCCTCCCATTGGAGGGGGAATCTATGTCCTCTTTCCTTAAATCTGGGTAGGCTTGTGGCTGATTTCACCAATAGAATACAGCAGGAGTGATGCTGTATGACTTTCAAGGTTGGGTCATAAAAACACACACAGCTCTGCCTGGTTCTCTTGGAATATTCTCTCTCCAGTTGCTTCCACCTGGCACACTTCCTCTCGGAATACAGCTTCCTTGCTGTGAGGAAGCCCAAGCCGCACTGAGAGGCCGTTTGTAAGGGTTCTAGTCAATGGCTCTAGCTGAACACAACATGCTAATCATCCAAACCCAGCCACCAGAAATGTGAGTCACTGTCAGCTGCTCTAGTCTCCCAGCTTAGGCCACAGACATCATGGAGAAGAGACAAACCAATTCTGCTGTGTTCTGTCCAGATTCCTGACCCATAGAATCTAGGAGCAGAATAAAAGGATTGTTGTTTTATGCCACTAAGTTTGGGGTGGTTTGCTATCCAGTAAACAGAAAATTAGAACAGTAACCCAAGAGCACACTATTATTGCAAATAATTCAAACCACAAAGATATAAAGTAAAAATGATAGATTCCCTTTTTATAATATGCCTACTATTTCCATCTCCCTCCCTGGGAGTGACACTGTAACAGTTTAAAGTATATCCTTCTAAATTTTTTTCCATACATGTACATATGTATGTATAATAGAAATATATAGGTTTTGTGCTTTTTAAAGTGAGCTTATATAAAAAAGCAACTTGCCATTTTTCTATTAATAATATGTCTCAATGACCTCTTTAAATTTGCAAAAGAACTTGAATTGGTAATACATTCACATGCTTCCAAAATGGCCTTCAATGATGCCCACCTCCTTGTATTCAAATCCTTCAGGACGGAATATTCTCATGCTACACATCTGATAAAGGGCTGACAACTAGAATCTATATAGAACTCAGGAAAGTCAGCAAGAAAAAATCAAACAACCCCATTAAAAAGTGGGCAACGGACATGAACAGAAATTTTTGAAACACATGAAAAAATGCTCAACATCTCTAATCATCAGGGAAATGCAAATCAAAACCACAAAGAGATATCACTTAACTCCAGTGAGAATGGCTTTTATCAAAAAGTCCCAAAATAATAAATGTTGGCGTGGATGCGGAGAGATAGGAACACTCATATACTGCTGGTGGGAATGCAAACTAGTACAACTTCTGCAGAAAGCAATATGGAGATACTTCAAAGAGATACAAGTAGAACTACATTTCGATCCAGCAATCCCATTACTGGGCATTTACCCAAAGGAAAAAAGACATTCTATGAAAAGACATCTGCATTAGAATGTTTATAGCAGCACAATTCACAATTGCAAAGATGTGGAAACAACCCAACTGCCCATCAGTACATGAGCGGATTAATAAAATGTGGTATATGTATACCATGGAGTTCTACTCAGCCACAAAAAACAATGGTGATCTAGCACCTCTTGAATTATCCTGGATAGAGCTGGAGCCCATTCTACTAAGTGAAGTATCACAAGAATGGAAAATAAGCACAACATGCATTCACCATCAAATTGGTTATTAACTGACCAACACTATGTGCACATATAGTAGTAACATTCATCGGGTGTTGGGCAGGTGGAAGAGGGGATGGGTATATTCACAGCTAATGGGTGCGGCGCTCGCTGTCTCGGGGATGGACACAGTTGAAGCTCTGACTCAGGTGGGGCAAAGGCGATACATGTAACCTAAACATTCATATCCCCGTAATATGTTGAAATTTTAAAAAAACAAATCCTTGTAAAGTCCCTTTCCACACTGAACCAGCATTGGCCTGTGAGATCAATAGAATATGGCAGAAATGATGTTATATGCCACGTCTGAGAATAGGTTATAAAAGATACTGCAGCTTCCATCTTGGTCTCATGCTCTCTTGGGTCTCTTGTTGTAGGGCAAGGCAGCTGCTGTAGGGAGAGCAGTCCCATGGAGAAGCCCACATGGGAAACAACTGAGGCCTCTGGCCAAAAGCCAACAGCCAACAGCCAGGTGAGTGAATCTTAGAAACAGACCCTCCAACCCCAGTCAAGCCGTCAGATGACTGCAGCCCTGGCTGACGCTTTGCCTGCAATCTCATGAAAGACCCTGAGACAGAACCACCCAGCAAGGCCGATTCCAGATTCCTCACCCTCAATAACTGGGTGAGATGATAAATACTGTCTTCTGCTGCTGAGTTTTGCTGTAATTTATTGGCAGCAATAGATAACTAATGCACATGGTTCCAATTTTTTTAAGGTCTAAAAAAAAGGGATATAGCAAAAGTTCTTTGTCATTCCTACCTCTAAACACCCATTCCCTCATCCTCTGCCACCTCCTCCATCCAATTTATGATAAGTCCTTGGGAAATGTTCAATTTATTGCCTTGGGTACAGAAGCAGACTTCCCCTTGGGCTCTCAGATCTTCTGACCCAGGAAAGGCTGTAGTAGTGTGACATTCCCTTCCAGCTGCTGCAAATCATACCTTCTTTCTCCTCAGGAACTTGGCCGTTGGCCTTTTCAGTTTAGATGCCACCTTCCCTGCCAGCGCCGTAGACACCTACGAGCATCCCCACATCCTGTCTCAGGTCTGGGGGCGGGGGCTTCCTCCCCCTTGCACACTAGTGGAAAATATTACCTGGCCTTTTTCTTCAACCCGTAGAAATCAGAAATCAACCACTCACATTTCAACATCCAGAACCAGCCCATTTCCCTGGCCCCTCTCATGGTAATCACCCTGCATCCTGCCCCAGCCTTGCACCTTTCACTTGAGAATTCCCAACGTTTTATACCCCAGACTTCTCAGACTTTTGCCCATCCAAGATATCACTCAGACTGATCCCTCAGACTACGTAGCCACAACCGTCCTTTTGAAAACAAGCACTTATCTTTTAAGACTCAACTCAGGAGGCATCTCTGTGAAGCCCCCGCTAATATCCTCACAGGTCTCCCTGCTTCCAGCCTGGCCCCCTCAAGTCCACTGTCTGTTCTACAGCCTGAGCAACTGATTCAAACCTGAGACCTCCAGCAAACAGCCCTGTGAATGAATTATCTTAGAAACAGACCCTGTAGCCCCAGTCAAGCCTTCAGGTATCAAGGGCTTTTGATATTGTCCCCTACATCCCTTAGGCGCTGTTTATTTCTTTCAATCTTTTTCTCTCTGTTGCTCAGATTAGGTAATTTATATTGATTTATCTTCAAGTTCACAGATTCTTCTTTCCTGTGACATTTCCATTCTGCTATTTAGTCCACCATCTATTAAGATTTTTTTGTTTTGTTTTCTATTTTGTATTTTAGAGACAGGGTCTTTCTCTGTCACCCAGGCTGGAGTGCAGTGGCATCATCATAGCTCAATGCAACCTCAAACTCCCGGGCTCAAGCGATCCTCCTGCCTCAGTCTCTCGAGTAGGTGGAACTGCAGGTGCTCACCACCATGCCCAGGTAATGCTTTTATTTTTTATAGAGACCAGGTCTTACTGTTGTTGCTTAGTCTGCTCTCGAACTCCTGCTCTCAAGGGATCCACCTGCCTCAGTCTTCCAAAGTGCTAGGATTACAGATGTGAGCCACCACACCCAGCCTATGTGAATGTTTATAGCAGTTCGCTATGGTCTGAATGTTTGTGTCTCCCTCAAAATCTATTTGTTGAAATCCTAACCCCCAAGGTGATGGTGATGGTATTAGAAAGTGGGATCTTTGGGAGGGGATTAGATCATGAGGGTAGAGCTGTCATAAATGAGATTAGTATCCTGATAAGAGAGGCTCTGGAGAGATGCCTTGTCCCTTCCACCATATGAGGACACAGTGAGAAGGCACCAGTCAGGGAGCAAGCCTTTAGCAGACACTGAATCTGCTAGCACCTTGATCTTTTTTTTTTTTTTTTTTAGACAGAGTCTTGTTTTGTTACCTGGGCTAGAGTGCTGTGGCATCAGCCTAGCTCACAGCAACCTCAAACTCCTGGGCTCAAGCCATTCTCCTGCCTCAGCCTCCCGAGTAGCTGGGACTACAGGCATGCGCCACCATGACCGGCTAATTTTTCTATTTTTAGTAGAGATGGGGTGTCACTCTTGCTCAGGCTGGTCTCAAACTGCTGAGCTCAAGCGATCCTCCCACCTTAGCCTCCCAGAGTGCTAGGATTACAGGCGTGAGCCACTGTGCTCAGCCTCGGTCTTAGACTTTCTAGCCTCTGGAGCTTTAAGAAATAAATTTCTGTTGTTTATAAACCACCCAGTCTATGGTATAATATTTTGTTATAGTAGCCCAAACGGACTAAGACACAGCTCTGTTCACAATTTCCCCAAATTGGAAACAACTCCTTCAATGGGTAAATCAATAAACAAACCGTGGTATATCCATACAACGATCTGCAATTCAGCAATAAAAAGAAATGAAGTACTGATACCTGTAACAACTTAGATGACTATCAAAGGCATTATTCGGAGTGAAAGAAGCTAGTTTCAAGTCTACGGCCATACCACTTTCAAAAGGTTACATACTATGTGATTTCATTTATATGACATTCTCTAAAAGATGAAACGGTAGTGATGGGTCTGTAGTTACTATAGGTCGAAGTGGGAGGAGTGTGTCACTACAAAGGAAACATGAGGGTTTTTTGAGGGGTGATGAAACTGCTCTGCATCCTGTTTGTGGTGATGGTTACGCAAATGTACTCTTGTTAAAATTCATAGAACTATACACCTATATGGCAAAAGAAGGAAAAAAGGAAAAGAAAGAGGTAAATTTTACTGTACGTTAATTAAAACAAACAAAAAACTTGTGGCAGCCAGCCTCTAAGATGGTCCACAATCATCCTCACCTCTTCCTTGTACCGATGCACTCTCACATTGAATAGGGCTAGCCTGCGTGACCAATAAAAATGGCAAGAGTGACAATGTGTGACTTCTGAGGCTAGGCCATAAAAGACGTTGCAGCTTGTGTCTTGGTCTTTTGAATCACTCATTCTGGGGCAAGCCGGCCACACTGCTGTGAGGACCTTCAGGAAACCCCATGGAGAGGAACTGAGGCCTCCCACCAACAGCCAGCCCCAGCTTGCCGGCCACAGGAGTGAGCCACCTTGGAAATGGAACTTGTAGCCACAGTCAAGCCTTCAGATGTCAGCAGCCCTGGCCAATATCTGACCACAACCTCCCGAGAGGCCCTGAGCCAGAACTGCTCAGCCAAGCTACTTCCAGATTCCTGACCCACGGAAGCTACGAGAAATAAAACGTGATTATCATTTTAATTTTACTAGCTTTGGGGGTTATTTGTTATGCAGCAATGGATAAATAATATAAAAGCTTAATCAGATACATCACTCCTCTCTGCTCAAAACCTTCCAATGGCCTCTCAGGTCACTCACAAAAATCCAGAGGCAAAGTCCACTATGATCTGGCCTCACCTCCTGTCCCCCTGCCTGTCCCCGGAACATGGCAAAGTCATCTCCGCGTCAGGCCTTCTGCCCTGGCTGGTCCTTCTACCTGGACTGCTCTCCCCCGATGTCCACGTGGTGCACTCATTCCCCTCTTTCAGGCCTCGCTCCAGTGTCACCTGCACACAGAGGCCTTCCCTGACCACCCCACTTTTTTTCCTCGTTACCCTATTTCATTCTTCTTCAGTCTTCATCACCCCCTTACATATATTTGTTTGTTTCTTATCTGTTTCTCCTCCACTAGATGCAAGTTCCACAGGAAGAAGACTTAATTCATAACGGTGCAATGGCTTAACATGTATTCTCATTTTACACATGTGAACACCGAGTCCCGCAATTACACAGTGGATTAAGGCTAAAGCTCGGTCTTGCACCCACGCCTTTAGACTCCAACCTTAGTGTCCTTTCCAAGGGGTCACCCGGTTGAAAATCGCCCTCACTTTACAGTTGAAGAGGAGCCGAGTTCAGAGAGGGCCAGAGTGTGCCACAAAGAGGCAGCTCTCTGCTTCTGCCCGCCCCCTCCGCCCCGTCATTGGCGGGGGCCTTGACTCCCTCCAAGCCCTACTCCTCTGAAGCCTGATCCTTTGGGTGGGGGGCTGGTTCTCCTGCTGGCCCATCTACCCCGCAGGCTAAGTGCTCAGGGTTCCTGTTTGCTCACTGGCAACAGCTGGGAGAAGATGGGCTCACTGTGAGCAAACATGACACTGAAAAGCCGGGAGGAGACGGAAAGGAAGCTTACAGCAGGCAGAGCCTGGCAGGGCTGCCAGAGCCCAGTAATGCTTAATCCCCTGTATCTGAGGCCCTTCTAAGACTTGCAGAGCATTTTCATGCACTTTGAAATCTCTCTGGCAGCACTTTACCAACCGCTGGTTCACAGTTGAAGAAACTGAGCCTCAGAAAGGTCATATAATTTTGCTAAATAATAACACACTCTTATTATTGAGCATGTGCTATGAATCAAGTACTACGGCAATATTAGTTCTTTAAATTTTCACGACAACCCTACAATGTAGAATAGAGTTATGTCCTATGTGAGTTTAACACATTAGAGCAGAAAGAGTAAATTTTGTCTTGATACTTTAGGACCTGTCTTTAAAGTAAAACGAGACTTGATTGAAGACATTATTTCCATTTTAAAGAATGGAAAAACTGAGGTTCAGACAGGCTAATGACTTGTTTGAGTCACACATCAGTTAGCGGCTGAGGTGGGATTTGAACCGCAGCCTCCCAGGCCATGTATGAGCCAGCACCAGGACAGAAATCAAAGTGTTCAGATCCAAGACCAGTGCCTTCTCCCTAAGTCATGAAAAACGTGACTATGACACAACATGAAAAACCAGGCGCTATGCTGGGGGGTGGCGGTATGAAGTGGCACAACTTCTTTGGAGGGCAATGTGGCCCTGTCTATCAGAATGACAAACGCACCATACCTTTTTGATCCACCAATTCCACTTTCAGAAACATATCTTTCGTTTGTGATGGCTAAAAACATCAAACTTAAACGTCTTGCAATAAGTTAAATGTGTTATAGTCCCTTCATGTTATGGAATATAATTAATATGTGGCAGATAAAAAGACTGAAAAAGATCTATATACCTGATATGCAAAAAGCTCTAAGGTATATTACGTGCAAAAAGTAAGAGCCAGACAATACATTGTGTGTGTGTGTGTGTGTGTGTGTGTGTGTGTGTGTGTGTGTGTTTAAAGGATATACACATGGCCTATACATGGCATGGAAAATTTCTGGTAGGTTTATAAGAAACTGTTAGCAGTGTTTGCTTCTGGGGTGTGTCTGGACTAGCAGGGAGCACTTCTTTTTCACTCTACAGATATATTCTTTTCCACTTTTTGAATTGTTTACCTTGTACATGAATTTATTTTCAAGAAAATTTTTGAATAATTTACACAGCCAGAGCTCTGCCTTTTGGCACTGCCCTCAAGGGGCACTATAGGGACCCTTCACTCATAGATGCCTCAGGTGGCCCCTTGGGGAACCCTGCAAAACCCCAGCTCCCCCTTGACCCCATTTACTGGCCCGGGACCCAGAGACAACCCCTGGTTAAGATCTGATTGAACACCCACGGTTTAAGAGCCTCTTCTGGCTCCCCGAGGGTAAGGGTCAAACCCTTAGTTTGGTGTCCCAGGCCACCTCATCTGTCGCCACCTCCCTAGACCCATGTGTGGCACTGCTTGCTGCTCCCCACAAACTCAGCTCCCAAGACCTTAGCTCTTAGCTCTTTTGTTCATGTGCTTCCTCCACCTAGAATTCTTCTCCCCGTATGTAGCTGTTGAGATCATAGTCATCACTCAACTTAATTCTGACCTCCTCCGTGAATCCTCTGTGATGCCAGAAGTCAACTCACCTGCCCGGACCACTTTTTCTGCGTATTCGTTTGTTCATCTCATCTGTAAGGGACACTTTTATAAGCCAAGCACTGGGTTAGGTGCTGATACACGGAGATACATGAGGCATGGTCGCTGGTCTAGCTGGGGAAACAGAGTAGCTAGCAATGTCGCCCACCAGGAGATGCAACACCAGAGGCAGCACAGCACAGGGCCGCGTAGTGCTGACTCTCGCACCGAACCGCCAGGGCCTGGGTCCCAGCAGGCGCTATGACCTTAAACTAGGTGCTTCACCCCACTGCGCCTGCGTGCCCTTCTCTGTAACACGGACACGGCAAGAAAAACCACCTCTTAGTTGTTCCCTAAGGAGGTGAGTTAATTTATGTAAAGTGCTTAGAGCACAGCCTGGCACATGGTAAATGATACATGTTGGTTATTATAATACGTGTTACTTATTATTATAATTTCAAGGTGCTAAACATTAATGAGTATGTTGTAAGCAGAGGGAAAGCCTGGACAATAGCTGGAGATGAGAAGAGTGAGTGCAGTTTCACTTAGGAGCCCCTTGGTTCTTCTTTTGAGGTGGTCTGGCTGAGTGAGGGTCTCCCAAACTTCAGCTTCATAATTCACGCCACATTACGTATTTAATACTTGCCTCTGAACCAACTCACTTTTTGTAACCTAAATAAGCTTCTTAAAAGGAAACTTTAAACCACATCTGTAAGCGTAAAAACATCAATACAAAGTATCAAAAAATAAGTATAATGAAAACAATGTCACTGAATTCTAGCTAGCTAAGGTCGTCTGACCCTGAGGTCTACTCTCTCCACTACAAGAGCAGATTATTAGCAAGCCACATAGAGGAGTTAATGACATATTGGCATCGAAGTGAAACTTTCTCTTTGTCATTGTTAGCAGGATTGAGAAAAACTGAAAAGATATTTCTTGCCTTCTACTAGTGCCTTGTAACTCCCAGGGGTGGGGAACCTGTGGCCTTGGGGCCACATGTGGCCTTCTGGATCCTTGACGGCAGCCTCTTGACAGAATGCAAATTTTACAGAACAAATCCTTTTATAAAAAGGGGTGCAGCAGAGAAAGATGAAGCTTTTCTTCCCTCCTTTGGTGCTTAAAAAAGAACCATCTTGCAATCAGAAGGCCGCAGGTTCCAGACCTAAACCCTCTTGCACGCTGTTAGAGAAGGAATACTTTCCCCACATTGGAGAGGATGAATGTCAAATGGATCAATGGGTTGCCAATTCTTTCAGAAACGTGGATTTTCAGAGAGGGATGGGGTATCCTCCCCAGGGTGCCCCCCAGATGGGCATTGTTCCTCCACTTCTGAGTCACTGCACTTGGGGAAGGAGGCTTCTGGGAAATGCCTTTTGTTCCTTCCTTTCTCACTGTTTACCTGGTTATACTTGGCGTCTTGGGCTAATGATCAATAAAGGATTAGACGTAAAAACAAACCAAACCTGCTTGCCCTTAAATAATATTATTCCAAGGGAAAGGTCTCAACCCTGAAAGAAACCAGGTTTCAAGCAGAATTTGAATTAATTTTGACAACATAATCCAGACAGCAGGATTTGCCTTCAGGCTATGGGGATTTTTTTTTGTTTTTTGTTTTCCTGTCAACTCCACTAGGATAGAAAGAGAACTGAGAAGAGGAAGGGATCTTTATTTTCAGGCCAGTGAAAGCTTATTATTATTGTTGTTGTTGTTACTAGATTATTAACTGAACTTCTTCGAAGCGAACAGAAAATGGAAATGAAAGTTCACCTTTCTTTCTTCCGCCCTCTGTCCTCTCACTTCTTCCTTCTCTCTTCCCTTTCTCTCCCCCTTCCCTTCCATATTTCTGGAGATCTATGATGTTTTAGGACAGTGTTTCCCAGCTTTGGTTCCTTTGAAGAACAACGTCTCCATTTCTGACTAATCCACAATCCATCTCTATCAATACTTAATTTTAAAAAATTAATTCCCTTTGTTTGCTTATGTATCATCTAGCTGTGTATCCCAGTACAGAAGAAATGTGAGTTTGGCTGGGGGAGGTGGCTCAC
>NW_012136303.1:3947190-4007198 GCF_000956105.1 Propithecus coquereli
TTGATCCAACAAATCCACTCTTGGGAATTTATCTTAATGAACATTTTAAATAAAGAAAACCCTTACAAATAATATATTTAACAACAGTGAAAAAATGGGAACACATTAAGTTCTCAAAATAGAAAAATGATATACTATGGAACATCTCTCAATGGAATTTTATGTAACTAAAAGCATTTATTTAGGATGTATACCAACAAAGAAAATGATATACTATTATGTAAAAAACCAGGACATTAAATTGTATATACTGCATGATTAAAACTATGCAAAGATTTATATCTTTAAAAGACTGAAATTTAAAAATAATTTTACATATCCAGAATCTGATCATTCCAACCACCTTCAAAGCAATAGCCTTTGCCTCTTAGAAGAGAGCACTGGAGTTCTAGTCTAGGGGACACCCCCACCCCTGCCACCATCACTTTCCTGTATCCCGGCAACAGCCCCAACAGCCCCACAGAGTTGCTCTGCTTTCACCCTTCCTCCTCTCCTCGTGCTGGCTAGAGGGGCTCACAACCCTCTTCTGTTCAGAACCCTGGGAAGGCTTCCCCTCTGTCTCCCACTAACAGCCTACTCTAGACCTTACTAGGGCCCTCCAGGCTTTAGGACCGTCACCTTGCTATGTTCCCTACCTCTCCCGGCTTTGTGCCTGCCACCCTAGCCACGCTGGCCTCCTTTCTGCTCTTCAGGCACACACTCCAGCCTCAGGGCCTTTGCTCATGCTGTTTCTTCTCCTGGGAATGAGCTACCTCCAGATACCTGAACAGTGTGCTCCCTCCCTCTTTAATGGCAGCTTTTGAGAGAGGCCTTATCTGGGCTCTCGCTCTACACCCCCATACCCTTTATTTTTCTTCACAGCACTTATCAACACCTCCCACAGTACATTTGTTTATGTCTTCCACTTTCTAGAATGCAAATTCCTTGAGAACAAAGACTTTATGTTTGATTTTCTGCTGCATCCCTAGTACCTGGCACAGAGCCTGGCACATAGTAGGCGGATCAATAATAAACATCTGTTGAATGAAAGAATGTTGAACTAACTATCCAAGGGAGACTGTAAGCTTCAGGTGGGCTGTGTCTGGGGTAACCGCCCCCTCCTGAAACCTCCTGGCAGTGGCAGACCCACAGCAGGTGCCCAGTGGAAGCTAAGGTGGCTGAGCATTTTTCCCTCGGAGGCCTCCGTGGCATACAAGGTGTAAGGTCCCTTCTGTGAACTGGAGGCAGCAGAGCATGGTGGCTGACAGAACTGGCTTAGGAGGTCAAATCCTAGCTTAACACCACCAACGGGGCAGCCTTGGGAAAATTATGAGAATTCTCTGAGCATTAATTTTTCCTTGTGCAGAAAGAGAAGGATGAAAACAGCTCCTAGTTCCCAGGGCTGGGACTAAACAAGATAACGTCCGTGGAGTGCTCAGCAAGCACAATGCCCAGCATGGGTAGGTACGCAAGGAGAGGCAGTCAGACTGAGCGACAGCCACGTACACGCCTTTGTCTCTTTCAAGTTTACTACGTGCTCTTACACACATGCATTAGCTGATTTGAGCCTTTCAACCCTTCAGTTTTATCAACACTTTATAGGTGGGGAAACTGGGTCGAAGGGTAAAGTGCTTGCCCACAGAACACAACTGAATCTGGCTACAACTCCGGCGTCCTTTCTTCCAGAACACAAGCTAAGATTACTACTGATGCTGATCACGATGGTTTGCACGGCCCACTGGAGCCCCAGACTCTAAAGCGTGTGCCTCGTGTAAGGCTGTGGGTGGTAAATAAATTCAGAAATGCAATCAGCTATCAAGCCATCCACTTGCACCACCTGATAAAGGCAGGGGTGCCTGGGCTTCCTCGTCTGCAGCCCTTTCTCTGGATGAGGCTTGAGAACAAGTCCGGACAGGTGAACCATCTCTCATAGTCCACCCAGGATTTAAAACATTTAACTGTTTTCCCAAGAGGGAAAAATACAAAGCATTTCCTGTAGTTTCTCCTGCTTAGCGCTGTACAGCAAATGCTGACTTTGGTGTTTTGGGGGCCTTGATACCCTGCGATCTCTGACCTCTGACCCAGTTTGCCCCTGACTAAGCATTTCCTCCCAAAGGTGATTAAGGGAGAAGCCCCTGCACAGAGCTCCGGGCCGGCTCTCAGCAGAGGCTCTGCCACCTTTCCAGGATCAAAGGCCGAGGAGGTCACATGGCAGGGAAAAGATACACAGGCGTTAGATGTTGAAGTTTAGAACCACAAGGTCAAAAACATGGGATCTCAGGAGTCATGGATTATTAAAACTGCAGCATCTGGAAGACAAAGAAACTCCCGACTTACGACACCTTAAGCCTCACAGCAC
Source organism: Propithecus coquereli (assembly GCF_000956105.1). Classification (NCBI taxonomy): domain Eukaryota; kingdom Metazoa; phylum Chordata; class Mammalia; order Primates; family Indriidae; genus Propithecus; species Propithecus coquereli. Next base: position 3,949,529 of record NW_012136303.1, read on the forward strand.
TGGCAAGGATTACATTGGAAGAAAAGGAGCAAAGGTTGCTTCCAGCTGGAAATTCCAATGGCTCCTGGATCCTGGGCATCTTCTATGTGATCAGAGACCTAGCAAACACTCCCTTGTGAAAATATGGTCTGAGGGCTCCAGCTGCAGGAGGGAGGTTGGGAGAACAGGCTTTGGATACCAACCCCTTGGGGCAAGAGATCAGAAGGGGAGAGGGCAGACTCCAGAAGGATCCTGCCAGGCCAGTAAGCCCTAACCCCCAGTGATGCATTCTGTGACTCTGACGGTGCCAGGTTTGTGGCAACCACCAATAACCGAAAGACTCTGAGAGCAATACCATGATCATCTTGCTTAATGGCGTGTGCTCCTTGCCGGGAACTCTCGCGCTGTGTGAGTGGCACTTAGCTGCCCTAGCAGCGCTATACAGCATCATGATTGATAACTTCCACTTGCATAGTGTTTATAATGGGGAAGAGTGTTCATGCCCCAAGCCCTAGAAATGGCCTAAGAAGTGGGACGACAATGGCTCTGGCCAGGCAGTGGGGATAGGTCTTGAGGGCCACTTTGGGGGACACCTGGAAAAGTGGCCAACAGACTCACCCCAGCCCTGGCCTCATCTATATTCAGTTAAGGTCACTTTAGAGGTACCTACCTTAATGGAATTCACTGATATTTAAAAATGAGGGAGAGTTCTAGGGTAGTCATGATCTTGTATCAAAACTATAAAAATCTCTCTCTATATGAAAAAATCTCTCTGGAGAGAGTTCAGCATCCCAGGCTGTCCACAGCAGGGCAGACCAAAAGACAGAGGGTGGACTGCTTTGCTGATGAGAAATTCCCAGGAGAAACAGCAGGAAGCACATGAGATGGGGAGATGCTCCTGCTCCTAGGAGCTCAGAAGTCCTAAGCCCTGGAGAGAGGGACTGTTTCCCTGCCCCAGGAAGTCCCTGGTAACTTTCTCCATCTCTGGCTTAAGAAGAGGAGCTTGCAATCTGGGGAGCACCTCTAGCTGCCTGGCCCGGCTGGAGGGACCAGCTCAGACTGGTGATGTGCTGCAGCCAGGATCAGAACTCGTCCCGCAGCTGAGGGGGCTTGTCCATGCCGAAGAAAGAGGACGGCCTTCCCTGGAGGTCCCGCTCCCGCTTCACAAAGGCGGTGAAGGAGGAGACACAGTTGCCAATAAAGTGGTCGGCTTGGCCGAGGATGTACAGATCAACCTGGGCCACCTCAGGCTTCAGGCTTACCACCTTCACCTGCAGGAGGAAGGGTAGAAAGTATCAGCCAGTGTGGCCGCAGGCCAAGGTGGCTGCCTCAGCCAAGCCCACAGTTCATACCCCAACCTTCTTCCCCCAGGCTGAAGTTACAGACACAAAAAGATGCGGGCTCGGGTGTCTGAGAGCAGTGGTGTCCAGCTGCTGCCAGGTCACCCCACCCTCCCACCTTCAGAAGCCTCAGCGCCAAACACCATTCACACCTCTGCACTCTTGCTTGTGTTTTTCCCTTTGCCTGGAATGTCATTTCCCCACCCATTCAAGTCCCTGCCAGACTCTTGAGGCTCAGCTCAAGTTCTACCTTCTTCCTAAAGCCCTACCTAGCCTGCCAGGCTTCCCCCACCAAACCAGAGATCAGACCAAATAGGGCCCCACCGATCCTGTTCTGCTGCTAGATGCCTCCCTCTCCCACATTCCCCAACTCCAAGCCCGAAGTCCTGTCCTATCTACCCCTGAGATATTCCCCAAAGGTGAACCCTTCTCTTGAGGGACTGCTACTCCCTGAGCCCAGCCACCACCATCTCTTGCCCGATCACTACACCAGCCTCTTCTCTGGTCCCCTCCCTGCCTCTCCTGGCCTGCTCACCACAGGGCAGCCAGAGGAAACTTTTTGAGACACTCCCACCCCCGTCCTTCCTGCCCCAAGCTCAACATCCTCTAATGGTGCCCCACTGCCCTTCAGATGAGTGTGACAAATTGTGAATGTGGTGTGGCCTACAAGGCCCTGCTTGGGCCCCCTCTCATACTACCCCACCATCTCTTGAGCTTCAGCCACTACTCATCAGGCTCCCCTCTCCTCAGGACCTTTGCACATGCTATGCCCTCTGTTTGGGTACACCTCCCTTTACCTGGTTAACTGCTGCTTATCCTTCACTTCTCAGCTTAAGGGGCACCTCCTTGGGGAAGCCCTCCCTGGCCACTGGCCAGGGCCCTCTGCTCTGCACACCCACAGAACCTTGTTGCTCTACTTTGGAGCACACATCTCAGTTTATTGTTCTCACTCCTTAATGGTTCTGATTAGCATTGTCTCCTGCAGCTGACTGGGGTGGGGCTGTGTTGGTTTGCTCTCCACTCCTGGCCAGGCCCAGCACAGAGCCCGCCCCATTAAACACCTACCGAGTATACAAGTGAATGAATGAACCTACCTACCTCCCCACCAAGCTCCTGAGCCTCTCTTGTGGCACATGTTATAGCTCTCTGCAAAGTCTCTCTTCCTGGGACTGGCATGTGAGCCCAGGAGGGCAGGACCACATCCTATTTGTCAGTGTCCTGACTCAGCACTGGGACCGCCTGATGGAGGAGCAAGGCTTAGTTGGAGAGTAGGGTGGGACCTGAACCCACAGCAAAGGGGGCTGAGGAGTGGGGAGGGTGAAAAGACTGGCACAGGAACAGGAAATAGAAAATGGCAAGAGACTCAAGGCGTCACAAACACATCGGCTTGAAAAACTCACAGAAATCTCCCTGGGACTCTCCAGATGCTTCGACTTCGACTTAGTACAGAGGTGTATGGGGGGGAGTTTGGGCACAACTGGGGCTGAAAGTGCTTTACTGTTCCACAGAGATGACTGACGTAAAAAAATTATCATCTTGCTATTTGGATCGCAGCGAAGAAACAATAGTAGTTTGTTTAATCATGGCCAAAATCCCCCAAAGAATTCCACCCACACTCTGAAACTTACCCTCTCTGTGTCATGCCCACTATAATTAGCTCTGGGACATCTTGGGTAAATTCTATCCTTTCTTGCAACTTTGGTTTCCTCAACTATAAAACGTATGTGTTGGGCCGGGTGTAGTGGCACACACTTGTAATTCTAGCTACTCGGGAGGCTGAGGCCAGGGAACTACTTGAGCCCAGGAGTTTGAGAGCAGCCTCGACAATATTGCAAGACCCTGTCTCTTAAAACCAACAGCACCCAATGTCTGCCTCTTAAGGTCTACACAGCATGCACAGTTTTCATTCATTCAAGAAAGTGTTATTGGATGCTTGCTATTAATTCAGTCGTTTTATCTATACATACTCATTACATACTTTTCACTGATACAGTAAGCATCGGCCAAGAACATTCTACCATTTATTCATGTACTGAATACCTACTATTCGCGGCTTCTTTAAGCATTTACTAAGCACAAAAAATCCTTTCCTTGATTTAGCAGGAATAAATTTCTGCAATTGATAATATCTAACTTTATTGAGCACTTATTTTATATAGGAACTGTTTAAATTTCTTTAAACCTGATCTTCACAATTGCCCTATGACATAGATACTATTCAGTCTCATTTTATGGATGAGGAAACAGAAGCACACAGAGATCAAATAATTTTTGTGAGGCTGCACAGTGAGTAGAACCCCAAGTTCTCTGACTCCAGAGTCTATGCTCTTAGCACCTCTGCCACATTGGATCTCTCCCCAGGGCCCACTCTTTATACCCTTATTCAACAAACTGTCTGCCTGCTAAGTGTCAGGTACTGTCCTAGACACTGGTGATGGTAAGGCAGGGTCTCAGCCCCCAAAGAGGTCAAAGCACCAGGCCAGAAACCAAGAAATACAACGATTGAGCCTTGGCTCCTGCCTTCAAGGAGCCCACAATTCACGGTGGGAAATAAGACATGTTTCTACACTAGTCTCTACAGCCTAGAAAGTACCCCAAGAGAAGAAGTGATACAGGGCTATAGAGCTCCCAGGAGGGACACAAGAGCTACAGGAGTGGAGGAAAAACTGGAAAGACTCTGCAGAGGAGGTGTTTCAGCTGGGGGCCTGAAGGAAGGGGAGGAATAGGAGAGGAACTGGAGGAAATGTCCAAAGACTGCGGGGAACCCATGATGCATGCAGTGGGAGCAGTGGGACCTCCCTGGCACTTTCTTTCCTCCCCTTCTCCCTGCATTCCCACCTGGCCCACGCATACCTTCCCTTTGAAGAGCTGTTGGATCTCGGGCACGTAACTCTCAGAATCAGTGGCGACGTAGACCGACTGGGCATTCAGTGCCCCCACCCAGAGCTTCACGGCCCGCCTGATCTCACTGAGGTCAGGCAGGCACATAGTCATGGTGAGGGGGGCTGCTGTGCTGCGGCTGTAGCCCACGCACTGCGGAGAGGCCATGAAGTGTGAACCCGCAGTCCCGTCCTTCAGCATGGCGCAGGCGTTCCTCTGCGCAGAGGGGAGGATAAGATTAAATACCAGCAACTGCCCTGGACCCCAGGAGCAAGAATTGGCAAGTGGAAAAAGACAGACTGTACTGTAGGAGCCCAGCTATATTTAAGAAAAGAAAACATTGAGGGAAGAGGGAAATACATGAAAACACTAACAGTGGTTATTTCTGGGTGGTGGGACGTTGGCTTTTTGAGAAAAATATTTTTTTTCTTGGTCTTACTGCATTATCTGGGATGTCCACTGTAGGATTCTGAACAGTGGCAGTGATAACGAGCAGCCTTATCTGATTCCTGACTTCAGTGGGAACACTTCTGATAGCTCCCATGAGGTGCACTTTGCTGTGGGTTTCGGAGAGATAGGCTTTATCAAGCTAAGGTGTGTCCGTTCTATTCCTGGCTGTGAGTTTTTATCATGAATAGGCGTTGACTTTCATTAAATGCTTTCTTGGTCTCTAATGAGATGATCATATAATTTTTCTTCTTTGGGTATCAATATAGTGAATTTGATCACATTCTTGGGATATACTTTACTTGTTTGTGTCGTATGTTCTTTAATGCATTATCGGATTTTTTACTTAGGATCTGTGCGTCTGTGTTTATAAGTAAGAACTGTGTTGACCAATCTAAGTTTGGTATTAGTGTTATGCTAGCTCTATAAAAAACAGCATCTTATATCTCTTAATGTTCTAGAAAAGTATAGATGGGAACTATAGTCCCTGAATGTTTGGCTGAAACCACTCATAAAATGCCCTGGGCCTGGTTCCTTCTCTTTGTGGCAGGGGGAAAGGGAGAAAGCCTAGTGGGTAAATGTGAGATTATCTTATCAGTTGATTGTGAGTGAATTTTAATTTCAGTATTTTTCAAGTTTTCAACAATGCATATTTCTAATGTTATCTATGTATCTTCTTCCATAAATTAAGAAGACTACCTATATTGGATCTGTTATTTTCACGCAGAGGTGGAAACCCCATCTGATGAGGTATCTGTACATTTAAATAGCCTGTAAATTCTGGGGAGATGACATCTTCGTTTCTCGGGAGCTGCACCCAATCTCCATAGTTTGGTTTTCAACAAGGAGTCTACTAGCTAAACACTGAGCTGGGACAGAGGACTCCTGGGCCACTCTCTGGCTTGACAGACTAAGCCAAGTGAGATTCTCTGCTTTGGCTGGGACGTGGGACCAAACCCTACAAACATGGGCTCTGCTCAGGGACACGTCCAAGTCAGCCAGTGAGAGGAAGGGGGAAGTTACCCAGTCGGAGCCAATGCGCAGATGAATGCCCACGTAGGGCCGGATGAGGTGGGCACGGATCTCGGCCTCCCCTGTCCTCACCATCTCGTCTGACCATACCACGTACTTCTGGAGTGGCCTATGTTCCTCCAGGACAGGGAACTGGGCTGGGGCCCCTGGCAGGGCGAGCACTGGATGCTCCTTTGGAGAAAATCTAGGCATGAGATGGAATGAGGGGAAGTCAGGCAGAGGACGCACAGACAGCTGGCTGCCACCCCCACGGGAAAAAGGATGGTGTTGCACCATGCCCTAGAGACCCTGCAGAGGGGCCCCTGTACCATGCAAGAAGCACAAGAGGTTGTGAAATACCAACGGGCTGATAAGAAACCTTGGCGGCAGCAACAGGCACAATAAGCAACACTGTCCCGCCGCACGGAATTTACAACCTTTTTTGCTTGTTTAACAATTAAAAATTTACAGTAGAGCATTCCAACCTTTTATATGTCATGCTGGCTTCCAATCTGTGGTGTGGTAATTCACTCCAGGGTGGGGTGTCTGGACCAGGCCTCTGCCCTTTTACCCACACGGCGGGACTGGGACATGCAGCTGCTTACAGAGCCAACAGCCAGGTCACACTCATAGGACTGTACACTGGATTGGATCATTCATTCAAAATCTAGCAAATATTTATTGATTACCTACTATGTGCTGGGACCTGGGGAGGACGAGACAGGCATGGTCCCTGTCCCATGCAGACCAGAGGTCTGCAGACACCCCTATCACACCCTCCCAAGAATCTCCTTCCCTCTTTGTACACTGTACACCTCGTAATCATTTCACACTTGTCTTTTCTGTGGGACTCAGGCCTCTGAAGGCAGCACCTCCAGTGTGCCTCGAACAGCATCTGGCACATGTAAGAGCTCAGTAAATATTTGTTGGCGGAATGAATGAGGAACAAACCTGTGTTCCCTCTTCAGCTAAACCCAGACTATATGTCAGCAACATGAAATATCTTGCTGTTCCATAAACTTGCAATGCATTTTGAAACTCCAGATCTCTGCATACTTCTTCCCTCCACCTGGAATACTTGCCCTCTGCCAGCCAAAATTATGAAATAGGCACTCTGGAAAACAGTTTGGCAGTTAGGTTCTTATAAAACTAGACATGCAATTATCACATGACTGAGCAATTGTATTCTTGGCCATTTATCCCAGAGAAATGAAAACTTATGTTTACATACACACTTGTACACAAATGTTCATAGTGGCTTTATTCATAATAGCCCCAAACTGGAAACAGTCCAGATGCGGCTCAACAAGCATTATAAATAGCTAAGCAAACTATGGTATGTACACACCATGGGATATGAATGCAAAAAATAAACTATCAACACAGACAACAACTTAGATGGATCTCAAGGCAATTATCCTGTGTGAAAAAAGTCAATCCTAAAAGTGTACACAGTGTATGATTCCATTTCTATAATAACATTTTTGAAATGAAAAAATGGAGAAAAGAACAGAAATGGGGATGAGATTAGTGGTTACCAGGGGTTAGGAATGGGGTGTGTGTGTGTGTTTAGGGAGGGAGGTGTGGTTATAAACTGGTAACGCAAGGATCCTTGTGGTGATGGAACTGTTCTTAACTGTGGTGGTAGATACATAAACCCACGCATAATGGTGCACAGAACTAAACACAGATATTAATACAAACACACCCACACGTACATACACAGAAATACAAGGAAAAGTGAAGAAATCTGAATAAGATGGGTGAATTGTATCAATGTCAATATCCTGGTTGTGATAGTTTTTAAAAATTGTAGATGGACACTATGTTTTGATATACATGTACACAGTTAAATGATTAGTACAGTCAAGCTAATTAATATGTCCATTCATAGGGCTATTGAGAGGATTAATGGATTAATAAAAGCAAAGCATTTAGAACAGTGCTTGGCACACAGAAAGCTCTCAGAAAATTCTGGCTATCATCATCAACATCCTATTGCATGTAACCTAGGTCAACTTTTTAAAATTTCGACTTTATGTTTTAGAGATTTGGTCATGTTATGTGGTTGTGTTAGCTTCTCTCGAAGTTGCACAAATAAACTGCAGTTCACTTATCTATTCCCCTCCTGCCGGGCAATGAGGTTGTTCCGATCGTTCCCTCACACAGCAGTGCTGCAACAGACATGCCACGCATTCTCCACGCCCACCACAGACATCTTGCTCAGCAAACACCTTCCGAACCTCCAAGACTGGGTGCCACTCCCAAGCCTCAGCTCCTGTCCCACTTCTCCCTTGCCGCCCTCTGCACACTGTTGTGCTCTGCAGCCATCTTCCCTGCTCATGGGACTGTCAGCTGGTGAGGGTACAGACCCTAGTGGCCTGTTTACCATTATTCCCACACACGCTGGTCCAAGGCCTATGCCAAGGAACCAGCAGCAAGTGTTCCTTGATGGCCTGGCTCTGTATGATAATCATCTTGCTAGACTCTAATTTTCTGGTTTTATGTACATACATGTACATTGCTCATTGGGCCTTATTATGTGACAGGCAATGCTCCAATTGCTTTATGTATATTAACTCATTTAATTACCACAAGACCTCTTGAGGTAAGTATCACTATTATTCTCATTTTGCAGATGAGGAAACTGAGGCACAGAGAGGTAAAGTAACATGGCTATGGTCACACAGCTAGGAATTGGCGAAGCTGGACAGTGTGCTCCAGAACCTATGTTCTTAATTATTACACCTCACTGCCATCTCCCCACCCCAGTCAATGAGCACCTCAAAAGCTGTGGCTTATTCTTCTCATTCCTAGCCCCTAGCTAGGAATTCCTAGCCCCTAAGGCCTATGCCTTAACACACGGGAGGTACAATCAATATTTTTAGAATGAATGAATGAGAGGAATTCAGGAATCTCACCAGAAAGAACAGATCAGGTTGTCAGGGGTTAGAGAAAGAAGAAACTAATATTATCTGCGCACCTACTATGGGCCAGATGCTCTCTCAGAGAATTTGAAAAGGAAAGCAAGAGATACATATCCAAAAGAAGGGAATTCAGTGTGTCGAAAACATATCTGCACTCCCATGTTTACTGCAGCACTATTCACAATATCTGGAATGAACCTAAGTGTCCACCAATGGATAAATGGATACAGAAATTGTGGTACATATACGCCATGGAATATTATGTAGACATAAAAAAACGAAATCCTGCCATTTGCAACAACATGGATGGAACTGGAGAACATGCTGTTAAATGAAATAAGCCGAGCACAGAAAGACAAATCTCGCATGTTCTCACTCGTATGTGGGAGCTACATACTAAAAACAATTGATCTCATGGAGACAGACAGTAGAATGATAGTCACCAGAGGCTGGGAAGGGTAGCAAGTAGGGGGGATAAAGTGGGGATGGTTAATGGATGCAAAAATATAGTTAGATAGTTAGATAGAATGAATATTTGATAGCTCGACAAAGTGACTATAATCAACAATAAGTTAGAGTATACTATAAAATAAATAAAAGAGTAGAACTGGAATGTTCCTAATACAAAGAAATAATAAATGCCTGAGGTGAAGGAATGGATACCCCAATTACCCTGATTGATTAATACACACTGTATGCCTGTATCAAAACATCACATGCACCCTATAAAGATATATAACTATTATACATGAATAATTAAAAATAAATAAATAAATAAACCCCCCCCCCAAAAAAACCCTCCAAAACAGTGGTAAGTCATGCTGACAATACCCACTACTGATACGATGTGAAAATATGGGAATGGCACTGTATCTTTATGACATTCTTCCCAAAAATCCATAACCTCAGTCAAATCATGCAAAAAACAGCTGAAAAATCCCAGCTGAGGGACAGTTTACAAGATACCTGACCAGCGCTCCTCAAAACCATCAAAGGTTGGCTGGGTGAGGTGACTCATATCCGTAATCCTAGCACTCTGAGAGGCCGAGGCGGGAGGATCGCTTGAGGTCAGGAGTTCAAGACCAACCTGAGCAAGAGTGAGACCCCCCCAAGACCCCCATGCCTACTAAAAGTAGAAAAAATTAGCTGGGCATGGTGGTGTGCACCTGTAGTCCCAGCTACTTGGGAGGCTGAGACAGGAAGATCGCTTGAGCCCAGGAGTTTGAGGTTGCAGTGAGCTATGACAATGCCACTGCACTTTAGCTGGGGCAACGGAGTGACAGCCTGTCAAAAAGGAGAAGAGAAGAGAAGAGGAGGGGAGGAGAGGGGAGGGGAGGGGAGGGGAGGAGAGGAGAGAAGAGAAGAGGTAAAGAACAGAACAGAACAAAAGAAGGCCAGGCTTGGTGGCTCACGCCTGTAATCCTAGCACTCTGGGAGGCTGAGGCGGGAGGACTGTTTGAGTTCAGGAGTTCAAGACCAGCCTGAGCAAGAGTGAGATTCCTGTCTCTACTAAAAAATAGAAAGAAATTTGGCTGGGCAACTAAAAATATATATATAAAAAAATTAGCCGGGCATGGTGGCACATGCCTGTAGTCCCAGCTAACTTGGGAAGCTGAGGCAGGAGGCTCGCTAAAGCCCAGGAGTTTGAGGTTGCTGTGAGCTAAGCTGATGCCACAGCACTGTACTGGGCAACAGAGCAAGACTCTGTCTCAGAAAAAAAAATAAAAAATAAAAAATAAAAAAGAAAAGAAGAAAAAGAAAGTGTGGAGGATGCAAGTATACACATCAAAATGCTAATAAAGATTTTTTTTGGAGGGGTAGTAGGATTATGAGCAAATTTCTCTCTATTAAAAAAAAAAAAATCTCCCACCAAATCTGTGGCTGTTTATTCTAAGAATAAAGGCTATATTCAGTCCAAGAAAAGAGATGTTTAACCTAGACTTGAACTTTGTACAGTTGGGATTCCATAAAGAAAATGGAAAAGAAAAATACAAAAGAGCTGCCCAGCTAAGTCCAGTTAACCCTTGGAACCATAAGAAATAACAAATTGTTGCCACCCTACTAAGTTTTGGAGTGGTTTGTTACACAGCAACAGATGACAACATCCTACCGTCCTCCCCCTCACTCGCTGCACACCACCCACACCAGGCTTCTTTCTGCCCTGTGACCAAATGGCTGTATTAAGCCTGTTCCTGACTCAGGGCCTGTGCTCCTGACATCCCCTCCATCAAGCACCCTCCCTCCAGCTCTCCACACTGCTGGCTCCTTCTCATCCTTCAGGTATCAGCCCCGTCAATCACAGATCGCCTGCATATATACTTCACGGCACTATGTCATTCTGGAACTATCCTATGTTTATTCACTGTCTCCCCATTAGATTATGAGCTTGATCGGGACAGGATCCTCATCTGCCTTTTTTTTTTTTTTTTGACACAGGGTCTTGCTCTGTTGCCTGGGCTAAAGTGCAGTGGCATCATCACAGCTCACTGAAACCTCAAACACCTGGGCTCAAGTGATCCTCCTGCCTCAGCCTCCCCAGTAGCTGGGACCATAGGCGCGCACCAGTATACCTGGCTAATTTTTCTATTTTTTGTAGAGACAGGGTCTTGTTCTTGCTCGGGCTGGTTTTGAACTCCTGACCTCAAGCAATCCTCCTGCCTCAGCCTCCTGGAGTGCTAGGATTATAGGTGTGAGCCACCATGCCTGACTCTTATTTTTGCCTGTATCCTCAGCATCCAGACCAGTCCTTGACACTCAGGAAGTGCTTCTTAAATATATGTTGAAGGAAGGAAGGCTGCTGCCCAGGGGGCCCTAACTCCCTCAAGTTTCCTCCAGGGACCTCCTCTTCCCTACTAGTTTTCCTCTCCCCAAAGTTCAGCTGTAAGGCGCAAGCTTCCTCAAGACTCACACAATTCTTATAACTCAATGAACTCAAACAAGGTTATGAGGCAATGAACAAATGTTTCAGCAATATTCCCCAAATGAAGCATCCATGTGGAATTGTCCCTTGTCTTCTTACAAGCATTGTGTGCTTTTTCTGGCTTTTTGGAATTTGCTTTTGGAGCTGCTTTTAGAGTCGGAGCCATTTATTTTTTTCCTGGCATATTGTTAACAGGGGCAAATCTCCATCTTTTGAGGGCAGCTCTGCCTTCTGGCAATAGCTCCAGGTCATTTGGAGGTGAATGGGGAGAACCAAGCAGGTGGACAAATGGGCATGTCCTACCTGGGATCAGCAATGAGGGAGATTTGAACCTGCCATGACTGAGTATCCTCAGTAACTGATAAATTAGCTCTCAAGACAAGTCCCAGAAAGCACTAGGAACTAGCTATTAAAGGCACAGCTATTTAATCCATGGTGATTAAGAATGGGTGCTTTGGAGTCAGAATGCCTGGGTTCAAATTCCAGCTCTGCTACTTCAAGCTTCATGACCTTGGGCAAGTGACTTCACTGCTCTCTGCTTTGATTTCTCCATGTGTAAAGCAAAGATGACAATAACGTCTCTCCCACAGATTTGTGCAAAGATTAAATGAGTTAATACCTGGGACAACTTAGAAGAGTACCTGGCACATAGTACCCACTAAATAAATATTAGTTCTTATTATTTGTTAAGGATTCATATACAGGTCTCAGCTGCCCACTCAACAGCTCTATGATCTTGGGCAAGTTATTTAACTTCACTGAACTCAGTTTCCTCATCTGTAAAATGGGAATTGACAATAATGCCCATTTCACAAAATTTCTCAAAGGCTTGAATAAAATATAGCATGTGGATAATAATAGTGACAGCTAACATTGGCTGGCTGCTTACTATATGAATGCACTCTGTGCATTAGGAGTGCTCTTTCCATTAAACCAAGGAGGACACGCGGGCCTGAGAGCGTGCTCAGAGGCACCTAAGAACGAGGCAGAGCTGGGCCAGGGCTCGGGACCATCTTACTCCCGGATCTGTGCTTGTTTCTCTGTATCAGTCTGCCTTCAGCCTCCTAAATGCCAAGTGCTATGACCACACGTGAATTCATATGTTCCTCATACTTCCGAACCCAAGTCTGACGTCGCAGCCCATGATCTTTCCTGTCATGCTGTAGCATCGAGGGTAAGTACGCTATGTTAGTTATCGTCACTATAACTAGACCATAGCTCCCTGAAGACTGGGGCTGGGTCTTCCTCATTTTTACAGATCACCTTTGGCTTCTGAGTACTATGTCTCACACATGACAGACGCTCTATAAATATTTCACAGCCTGTGCCCATGCCCTGCTGACCTATTTTTTTTTAACAGGGCCTACAGGAGTGCAATTAATAAAGCACATCCAATAATTATGAGGATGACATCATTTCTCAATCTGCACCTGAAGCTGTTCCTCTCTAGAAGCTGGTTCCAGTTTTCACCTTGTGAAGAGGAAGGTAGCAGGGCAGTGATTCTCACGCCTAGAGGAGGAAATTGAGATTCATGTGACTGCACAATGTTCTTTTTATGACATTCCTTATCAGCCGATAAACTCTTGCTCAACCTCGTGGCAGGTCAACGTCCCACCATGTCAGGTGTTGAGATGGGAACAGATCACATAGGATCCCAAGTTCAACAGACAGAGCGCCTGCACCTTTGGTCTCACACATAAGGGGAGGTGGGGGGAGAGGGCCATGAAGGTGCTGAATGCCCTTGAGCTCCATGCCCCTCCCCTAAACCCAACAATGCCGCCCCCTCCAAGTACCTCTGGATCCATTGTTCTTTGTAGGAAGCACTGAAGGAAATGCCTGCAAAAAGCTCCGACTTATTGAAACTCACACGAAACTGATCCCAGAATGGGCCAAAGGGGTTTCCTTCCTGCAGAAAGAGAGTGGTGGAAGGCTTACTGCCGGGGAGGGAAAGCCATCTGGGGATGGGCCAAGGGACTATGGTAGAGGAACCCTGGGTTGATTTGACTCAGGCCGAAACACCCCCACAGGGTGGCCCGGTAGGAATGTCACTTTACAATCCCTGGGCTGGAGCTGAGGAGAGTGCCTTGCGTCAATTCTGGTTTCTAGCAGTTGTTCACCAGTGTCTGAGGGAGTCGTTCCCACTCACATGCCACATCCTGCTGACCCTGCAGCACTGGTGACAGTCTGGGGAGGAGTGGATCTTGGATTTGGAACCACAAACTCAAGCTTCAAGAGACTATGACTGCTAATCCAATGGCCTCATTTTCCAGATGGAAACCAAAAATCAGAGAGGGTAAGACATTTGCCTAAGGCCTCACAGCAGGTGAAGGCAGTGTTGGGGCTGTGAGCTACGTCTCCTTTCTCAAATTTCACAGCTTTGCTAACCACTCTCCCCAGACTTTAGCACATACATTGAAAGACGTATCTGGAGATTGTCTTATTCCCAAAGTGCCAGAAATTTATAAATTTCTATTAATAAAATCGTTTACCTGTTGAAAGGTAGGAAAGTATTCAAGTTAAGAGGGTGGACAATGAAGCCAAATTACCTAGGGTTGAATCCCAACTCCAGTATTTGTTTGCTGTGTGACCTTGAGTAAAATACCGAACCTCTCTGTGCCATATTCAGTGTCTTTTCTATAAAATGGGGATAGTGTTTTCCTCATGGAGCAGTCTGAGGATTAAATGAGTTAATATGCATAAAGCTCTTAGCATAGTGCCTGACATATAGTACGTGCTATGTGAGTATTAGTTATTATTACTGATATGGCACTTTACAGTTTACAAGGACTCTTACACCTGACCCTCATGACACTTTGTGTGTGAGACAGAGCAGGAACTGGCATCTCTATTTTGCAGGTAGAAATAGAGGTTCAGAGAAGAAAGTCTGTTACCCAAGGTGACACTGCTGACAAATGCCAGAAATAGGACTTACATCTCCATCTTTCTACACTAAGCCCTTCCTGGGCCTCTTTCTGCATAGTGCCATCACGCAGTCCCCAGGACCTAGAGGATAAAAAAGAGGCAGAAAGGGCCCCCAAATTCGAGAGACCCACCTTCATGGGGCACGTCTTCTTATCAGGGCTTCGCTGGGCTGCCACCTCAAAGCAGTACGCCACCCGCTTCTCAGGGGGCCAGTGGGTGGGTGCCAACTTCTCCATGAAGTCCTCCAGGCTGATGACCCGATGGTAGGCCTGGAGGGGCTCCAGCTTGAAGTATTTCTGGTAGGACACATGGAGCTACAGGGAAAGGAGGAAAAGGAGGGTCCAGTGTCCCTCCTCAGTGTCCTAGTGGATGTTTTAGAGACATTTATTAAAACCATAAACTCCAAGGCCAAGACAGCTCAGGCTATACGATGATGAAAAACTTCTGTCAAAAGATACCAAGGTTAGGACAGAGACAAGCTAGGAGAAGATATCTGCATACTAATAGACAAAAAGTCATATCCCTCATATTAAAAAATGCCTGCTGATCTATAAGAAAAAAGGCAAATGATGTCAATAGAAAATACAGGCAAAGGTTAGGCGTGAACAACTCACAGCAAAGGAAATCCAAACAGCCAATACACTCAAAAGATGTGCAACCTCACCATTAATTAGGAAAAACCAAATTATAACAAAGCATCACTTCTCACCCTTGAGACCAGCAAAAATTTAAAAGCTTAACTCTAATTGTTGGAAAGGACGTGGGGAAACAGGCACTCTCATACACGGCTGGTAGTACAAGTGTACGTTCTGGAGCAATCACTTTGGGATGTGATCTGTCAGTAGAACTTAAAATGTTCCTTTCACCTCTAGGTATCTACCCTAGAGAAGTTCTTGCACTTTGCACCAGAAGATGGGTTCAAGGCTGCTCAGTGCCACAGCGAAAGTATAAGAACTTGGAAGGAGTCACACCAAATACACTAAATCCATGATAGTGGTTAAGGGACTAGGATTAGCCACAGGGGCCAAGAGAAACTTTATTTTTCATCAGCTTTATTTGGAACATTTTATTTCTTTTATTAACAAAAAAAGAAGATGAAGCAAAGATGAAAAAGTATTAACGATTATCACTTCTAGTGGTGGGTACACAGATGCTGGTTGTATTCATCTTTGTATTTTTCTAGATTTTTAAAAATTCCCTAGAATACCATGAAACAAAACTTGGACTTTATCCTACAGCTCAGGGTTTCCCAAGCATGTCCCACTAGTTCAGGTGGATAAAGGGTTCTGCAAAAAAAAAAAAAAGTCTCCGGAGTTAAAGACGCCTGGGAAATGTTGTTTTAAGCCAGTTTCTTTACTGCACGACTTCTCAAGGCCTTTAACATGCTAATGCATTGAGAATCGACAAATTTAGGGGGATGGGAAATTGAGAATATAATTTCTCCAATGGATTTAACTACTCACCTTTCCTTTATGAGCTATTGGCATTCCAATGAACAGACTTTGGGGACCTTACCTATCAGCAATGAGTTATTGCTGAAGGATTTTAAACAAAAATAATTAGAGATTTGCCCTTTTTGAAAGATCACTCTGGTGACAGAGAAGAGGATGTTATTGATGGTAGGACTAGAGGAAGGAGAAGAATTAGGAGGCCACTACAATGGTCCTTTTATTTGTCAAGTATGCATTCTACATGTATTTATTGGGCACCTCCCACACATCTAAGCAAGAGCTGGAGAGGCAGGGACAGGTAGAAGACGTAAAGAAAGGTGAAGCAGAGGGTTTGAAGGTTGTGTGTGCATGTGAAGGCAGCCATTTAGCATGATCTCTGGGTTCCTCACTTGGTACCCAGGTGAATGGAGGGGACATAAACTAAGGCTGGGAATACAGATGGTGACACAGGTTTGAGGGGAAAGATGCTCAGTTCAGTTTTGGCTTTGGGAATCTGAGATATCTGTAGACATCCAAGTGGACTCAGGGGTCTAGGAGTCAGAAACAGGCTTGTGGTCAGAGGGGAGTCTGGACTACAGATAAATTTGGGAGGTACATGGTGAATAATGAAAGCCAGAGTCAAAATTTATAAATTTATAGCAAAGCAAGTAATGGTAATAATAGCAACTAATATTTACTGCATGCTAACTTAGTGCCAGGAGCTGTACTGACCGCTTTACATAGATTTGCTCACCTAATTCTAAGAGGTAGGAACATAACCATTTCCAGTTTACTTATGAAGAAACTGAGGCATACAGAATCTAGATGACTCATCTGAGGTCACATAGCTAATAAGCAAACAGAAAGGGAAGGAATACCAACATCTAAACAGTGGGTGGAGAGAAAGGAGCCCCTGCTACAGTGCTGAGAGGTCAGGACTGCAGCAGAAACCACTGATGTCTCAGAAGCCAGGGGAACAGGGAGGTTCAGGAGGGAGAGAGGCTCATGTGGCCAGGTGTCACTGGGAGGTCAAGTGAGAGAAAGACTAAGAAATGACCCCTGGATTTGGCAATTCTGACGTCCCTGGTGACCTCAGTGAAAACAATCACAGTGGGGAAGGGGAGCCTAACTGGGGCAGGTTAGTAACCCACAGAGAGAAAGGAAGTGGAGTCTCAGAAAGACAACTGGCTAGGAAGGCAAGGAGACAGAGGGCAAACGAGCCATAGGGAGATAGATAGGCAATATCTAAAGTACAACAGTTGAGTGCAAAAAAAATCAGAACATCAATGGCTCCCAGTAACTTAGGATTTCCTGTGTCCTAGGCTCTTCACATTGATAAGCTCGGTTGATTCTAAGAGGGAGGAATATAGCAACGTTCAAGGCATGTTACCATCATTAACTCACTCAATCCTCACCATGGGAGGTAGCAATAATTATTACCAGCCTATTTTAAAGACGAGGAAACTGAAGCACAAAGAGGTAAAGTACCCTGCCCAGGCCACACAACTAGTAAGTGGCCAAGCCAGCCTATGATCTCAAGTACTCTGGCTTTTAACCTCTGTTAACAACCTCTTTAAATATTAAAATGAAAAGGGAAAAATAAAACCTACGTAGAGAAAAGGTTGTAAGAATGAAATGAAGTGTTTTGTACATATTAAGTATAATTTCTGATAGCTATTCAAAAATTAAGTCAATTCATCAAATATTAATTAAGTTCCTCCTGTCCGGCCCCTAGGAATACAATGTGAACAAAGACAGACAAAGGGCTACTGGAGGACACAAAGAATAAGCAAGGAACTAGAGGATGCGGAGCATCACCACAACAAGGGAGCCCCTTGATGGGGTGAGGCTGCACTGCAGCAAGACTGCCTGGGTTGTGGCCTTGGACACATTGTCAACTAACCTGTGCCTCCATTTCTCCTTTAAAACTGATAATAGCATCCATCATTCATTGGCCAAGGGAATGTAAAGAAGGTGGGCTCTATCAGGGCTGGAGATGGAGACTTTAGGTTCAAATCACAGGCTCTGGAGTCAGACAGATGTGCTTGAATTTCAGCTCCACTACTCACAAGCTGTGTGATCTTGGGCAAGTTACCTAAAGTCTCTAAACTCCAGTTTCCTCACAGGGATGTGATGAGGGTGAAATGAGCTAATTCTCATGCAGTGCTCAGAACAGTGCCAACACACAGCAGGTGCTGAATGAACATTAGCCATTGTTATTCCAGAGAAGACAATTGTGGGAGGGGGGTAAAGTGAGCTCAGAGGAGTGGGAGGTAAAGCCCAGAGAAGGATTTGGGCGTGAGGCAGAAGCAGGTAAGACTGGGGAAGGGCAGACAAGGGCCAAGGTCAGTGGCAAGTACTCACATTGGTGAAGGGAGGCTTGTGATGCTGGTACTCGATCCAAGGAGGAACAGCCAAGGTGCGGTTTAGCAGCTTTGCAAATGCCAGGGAGCCCAAGAAGTGATCAGCCTGGTTCCCAAAGCGCCCTGGAAATGGTACATTGGGGGTGAGGTGAGGCCTGGGGCATCGAGGGCATGGGACATGCAGGGGTCAGAAAGGACGTGGAGTCAGGGGTGGGGAAAGCTGGGACACCAAGGAGAGCTAGGGGAGCCAGGAGCATGAAAGCAAGTCTGGACTCCTGGGTCTGAGACCCATGGCCCTTCGGGTCCTGCTCCAACTGCCTTGGCCACTCCAGGCTCCTTGCTGTTTCCCCAACACGCTCTATAATTCCTATCCCCACCTCATGCCTTTGCTCTTGCTGTCCCCTCAGCCAGGAGTGCCCTCCCACCTCTATCTCCATTCACCTGCATGTGTAGGGGCAATTCCAATGCCTCATTCACTGAGATCCTTTCACCAACCCTCTGCCATACTTGCTCTTCCTCCTCTGCCTCCTACCTTGGATTTGAGTTACATAAATTCTTCTGTTTTCCTCAAATGTCTTTTCATACTTCTTGGCCTTTGTACTGGCTGTTTCCTCAGCCTGTGAATGCCTCAGGGGCAAGGACCCTGTTTGATTCTTTTTGTTAATCCCGGCATGGCATCCACTCATTCATTCCACGAATATTATTGAGAGATCACAATGTGCCAGGCTGTATGCTAGATGCTGGGATACAGGAGTGAGCAAGAAGGACAAAGTCTCTGCCTTTAAGGCACTCACAGTCCAGCTGGGGAGACACTAAACATGTAAACAAATATATAGTAATAAATTCTAACAATTTCAAGAAAGAAAACGTTTGGTGATGGGGAATAACAAGGAGATGACTTGAGTATGGGTCAGCGAAGTCCTTTCTGGTCACATTTAAGCTGAGATCTGAAGAATGGGAAGCAGTGGGTCAGGCAGAAGTGAAGGCGAGGACAGTCCAAGCGTAGGGAATAGCACATGCAACGGCACAGGCCAGAGGACCTGAGTATGTGAGGAACAGAAAGGAGCTAAGTGTGGCTGAGCTAGATATAGGATCAGGGAAGAAGGGAGCTGTGGAGATAGGGGATGGGGAAAACCACGCAGGGCCTCAAGGCCATGGTTAGGAGTCTGGAAGCCATTGGAAGGTTTTAAAAACGAATGACTTTTACAATGATGATCCACTGCACCCCATTTAAATTGCACCCCTCAATAGCCCTTAGATTCTCCCTTACCTTGCGCTCTTTTATTTTCCCATAGCATTCATCATCTGCCAAATTATGTACTTATTTATTATGTTTACCCGTTATTGTCTTTCCCAAATGAAGACTCTACAAGGGTATAGGGTTTATCTGTCTTATTCACTGCCGTATTCCCAGCACAGTGGGAATACGGGCACAGACTAGGTGCCCCATAAATATTCGTTGAGTGAATGAAAGAATTGCCAGGAGCCAGCGTATATCAGTGACATCAAGTCCTGCCCCACTAACTCCATTTACTGGACTCTGGGCTGGCTTAAACCTCGAGCAAGTCACGTAACCTCTCCCAACCTCAGGTTTCTCATCTGTCAACTGGAAGGTTGGACACGGCGGTCTCTCTGTGCCC
This sequence comes from Propithecus coquereli, assembly GCF_000956105.1. NCBI lineage: Eukaryota > Metazoa > Chordata > Mammalia > Primates > Indriidae > Propithecus > Propithecus coquereli. Next base: position 3,969,388 of record NW_012136303.1, read on the forward strand.
TTGCAACTAGGGCAGAGAGGAGAAGAGAAGGCCCTGCCCTGCTCTTGGGTTCTCTCCTGGATCTGTCAAGTGTCTCTGGACGCCTCAGAAGAGTGGCTTCTCCTCTCCAGGCCTCAGTTTCTCCATGTGAGCAGAGGGCTCGGGAGGCCTTACCCATGCAGGGACAGTAGAGCAGGTAACCGGCCGGGTCCCAGGAGCCCGCAGGCAGCCCCGGGAGCGACAGAAGCAGCAACAGGAGGGACACACGCAGCGTCACGGGCAGCAGTGCCCACGCGGCGGCGCCCATGTCGGCTCCGGAGCCCCAGCGCGCCGCAGAGCGCAAGCGAAGGGGGAAGGAGGGGCGCGAGCGTCCGCCCCGCTCCCGACGGTCCCTGCGCGCCGCCCGCGCGCCGCCCGGGCCGCTCTAGCCTGCGGGCGGGCGGGACCATAGAGATCCCGCGGCACCGCCCCCTCCGGCCCGAGCGCCCGCTCGCGCGGCTCCCACAATGCACCGCACAATGGCCCGACCGCCGCCACTACCGGGGCCTGAGCTGGCCTGGCGGAGCCCGAGCGCGGCCCGGCCCGCAGCGCGGGGCCCGGAGCGCGGTGAGTTCCGGCGAGGACCCCGGGGGACGGCGGGGAGCGGGGCGGGAGGCCGTCTCGCTGCGTCCGCGCGCCCTGTACGCGGAGCGGTGGCGCCCCTCATCTCGGGCCCCTCAGCGCGGTCGCCCACACCCCGAACCGGGGGCCCAGTCTGAGCCAACCCGGCCCCAGATAGGCTCCAGGGTGACGAAAACTCTCCTTGGACTCGATACCTGTGTCTGGGGAACCCGAAGAAGCCCCACTGGCCCCCTCTCTTTCGAGATCCGGAGACGCAGTCCTGAGAGTCCCCCACTCCCGACCCCCAGGTTCCCTGGAGACCCAGATAACGCGCTGCCGACCTTACCAGAGACCTGGGTCTGGGGGACGTAGATAAGCTGCACCTGCTCCTTCCTTCAGACACGCCTACCCGGACCCACATAACCCCCTTTCCTGCTCCAGAAGATCCGCTCTTTACCCTGTTTCGTTTTCCAGACTTACATAACCCCTTTTGAGGCTTCCCACAAATACCTGGGTCTGGAGAACCCGAATAAGCCCTACCTGTAGTTTCCTGCTCAATGACCATATTCCCAAACTTCAGACATCTTCCATCCGGTTACCCATTTTGAGACCCTCTTGAATTTCAGCCTATCTTCAGCTACCTAGCTATCTTCAACCCCTGGAGCTCTCCAGCCCGTAGAATCCCCCTATCTCTTTTTTTGGCGGGGGGTCCCTTAGAGACCCAGATAACTTGCTCATGATTCCTTACCATACTTGCTCTTCTTTCCCATCCCTGAGATCCCTTCCAGACTCCTGCCTGAATTTCCCTTCTTTCTCCAGCACCGGTCCACTGCCATCTCTCCAGTCCTGGGGAAATTTAACCTTTCCCCCCACACAGTGGGGTGGTCTAGAAGCTGGCTGGGAGCCAGGCTATTTCCTGCAAATCAAGTCCCACGCTGTGTCCCAGCTTGGTGGGGAAAAGGGGACAGCTGCATGGGGGAGTTGGTGCTCTCACCTGCAAGTGTAGCCTGTCTCCTGGCTTGTGTGTTTTTCCACCTGTCAGCCTTGGACTGTGATAGAGTCTGGCCTTGGGTTTCTAACCCTTCCCTCTTAAGGTGAGGCCACCAAATTGGGAGGAAGAGGGGTGTCTAATCAGGTTTCCTCCCTGTGAAAATGGGGCTGTGGTGAGTTGCAGCCATTTGCTCAAGGCCTCCCCAGTAGTGGGAGGCAGCAGGAATCTGAGGAAATAGTGAATCAAAGGGACTCCAAAGAGGGCCCATCTACACTGACAGAAGAACTAGCAGCCTGAGAGTAAATCTAACCCCTGCTAATCCTGTTTGATGTTTCTTGGAATGATGCAAGTCATTGAGACTCTCCAGCCTCCCTGTAATTTAATTCTCCCACCACTCTGGAGTGTGCGTGTGCGTGTGTGTGTGTGTGTGTGTGTGTGTGTGTGTGTGTGTGAGAGAGAGAGAGAGAGAGAGAGCGCAAGCGAGCGTGCGTGCATGAGGTGGGCAGCATTCCCATTCCCCCCTTTCCTTCTCACTGTTTTCCAGCCAGCCAGTGTGTCTTTTGGATTTGTTTCTAGTACCCAGGTCAGGACCTGTTTTTTTTTTCTCTTTAAGTCTATTTATAGTTTCCCAGTTGCTATTTTGGGTTCTGCTTAAGGGAAGATTCTACCCCAAGAACCTTCCCGGGTGTATTTCCTCCGGCAGGTGTTGAATTGAGTTCTTCAGATCCCCAAGTAGTTCTTGGGCAGGAGGGATAAAAGCTATTTTAGGGTAGTCACTGAAGTGGAGCTGTTAATCCTCTGTGGGTCTCTTTAGTTAAGAACACTCAGAGGTTAACCCTTTCCTTGCAGCAGGAGTGCTATCTCTCAGTAATGTTTTTTGGGTTTTTTTGGTGGGGGTGGGGGGAGAATTGTGAGAATTTGAATGTGGCAGAAGGTGGGAACATGCAACTCAGTACAAAGACAAAGATAATAGCTCTCTTTTGTTGGGCACTTATAGCAGGCTAAGCCCTATGCTGAGCCCTTTGCATACCTGACTAAAATAATCCTTACAACAAGCCTGTGAGGTAAGTATTTTTAGCTTTACAGATGAGGAAACAGGCTAATAATGGAGAAAGAACGCAGTTTCTATAGAGATGATGTAACACCATAAAAACTATAGTTTCATCAGAGGGCAGCAGGCATCATGGCATGCAACAGAAGACGGACAGGCTGGGAGCAATATGTCTCCATTTCAGCTTCCAACCAGGGTCATACGTAGTGTTTAGCAAGCATTCCTATTTGGGGTACGGAGCCTTATTAGAAGAGGGTATAAGAAAGTGGCTATCTGGGCAAGAGAGAACTCGGGCCCAGGAGATGGTGCTGGAGGAAGGTAAAGTAAGAGACTGGTTAGAGGGGATGTGCTGGGGGTTAGTTGTGAGGGAAAAGGGGAAGACTACATTCTGGGGAGATGTTGGGAAAGGAAGTAAACTCACTCTGAGCCCTGAGAAGTAACATTAAAGCGGGGGAGAAGAAGTACTACTCAGGCCAGGCCTCGTGCGGAAAAGAGGCAGACCTCAGAGCACTGCAAGTATTCTGCACACATTTTATGTCAGACACTTATAAGAGCATTATTTCACTTAATCCTCTGTAAGAATCTTATAGGTAAGGAGAATAAATCTCTATTTTAGAAATTGAGGAAACAGGTTCAGAGAAATAAAGTAACCTGCCCATGGTTTCCCTGCCAGTAAGTGGCAGCTTTTCTGATAGCAAGTCCAAGGTTCTTTCCATGCTGCCTCCCCTTTCAGATCAGTCACCAGAAAGAATCTTAGGCTGAAAATATACTGAGTTACACCAGTAACTGGGAGGGATTGTGTTTGTTTTATGGAAACAGGTTCTGTCAGCTTCTCTATAGTTGTTAAGGTTAGAATGTGAGACCAGAAGAGCAGCTTTGAAAGAGAAGTAGAATTCTTTCAGTTTTGCTGAGGAAGGAGAAGTCTGAAGGAAGAGGCCTTCTGATTATGTGAGACAAATCCAGGAATCTTCTGGAAGAGAGGAGTTTACAGACAAAGGGCAGAGGGAGACAGAGGACAGACTAGATCCCCAGAAGGGTTCTTTTTAAGGCCACATCCCCATTAAATGCAGATCAAGGCAACCACATGGCTGCCACTTTCCTCCTTTGGTTCTATCAGTACAACCTCGTGACCTCTTCTTAGCCACCAGCAGCCTCTTTCCTAGAAGCCCATTACTCACTCTTTCAGTAGCAGTGTGCTAAACTGCTGTGTCTTGTTTGTGCTTGTTCAGGAGAACAGATGAGGTGGACGTGTGGGAGGTGGGGACATACTGTTCTCTTTCTGAGTTCGTGCGGAATTTCCAGGGCTAGGCTACCCTCTCACATTAGCCAAAGTGATGTGACTTGTTTCCCTCTACTGCCATTCCCGACTTTCCAGAGGCTGAGGTGCATGATTTCAGATATGAAGGGGAAGCAGAATTTGACTTTGAAGATAGGAATAATTCCTTCCAAACTAAACATGCACACTTGAGCTCACTCTCTACCCAATTCCAAGGTGTGTAGTAATCACTGGTATTATAAACAGGTAATTCCACCCTTGTGAAGGAGGAGGGGACTTAAACAATGAAAGCCAGACATCAGAGGCCTTTGAGGTTTATAGTGAAGTAGGCAAATATGCCATGATGACTTGAAGGCTCAAGTGGGACTAGTTTTTAGTGCTACTTACCCCTCCCAGCATGTGATTCATGCAAAATGCAGCCACCTTTATGTAGATCTTTCTAGGCAAATCTCCACTCGTGATGGGGAAATGTTTATCATGTTACATTGCAATGTTTCTTCAACAAGAGGAATGGTTCCTGAACAGGACATAGCCCATGTTGATGATGAGCAAAGCTCTCTGGGGCATGAACCCGCTGATCCCATCATCTCGTTCACGGCCAGTCTGTTGGATGAATGGTCACTGTAAGCAGCAGGTGCTAATGAGCTGAGCAAGCATTCTGTGGCCCACAACTAGTTTGTGCAGTTGGAGCCCTCCCCAGATTCTGGTGGACAATCCCCAGACTCCCCCTGTTCTCTCTTCACATGGAAGAGCTTCGTGACCAAATTTTGGCATGATACCTTCAAAGGGAATCCCCTGTTAAGTAGATTGTATTGCAGTTGGTAATCTGCGGTAAGTTTGTGAGTATGAATGAAGGTCTGTTGTCCCCTTTTGAGAGGCAGTATGGTAACTCCCATCCTCTTTGAGTTGGTGTCAGGAAAGGAGTTGTGTCACCTTGTACCAGCCCCTCCCTCCCTCAATAAGAGAAGTAATCAGACCTCAAGATTTTGGCTCCCCACTTTGAAAGAGCTGCAAACCTGGTTTTAGCCAGAACTTCTGGGTATAAGTTAGTCCCTGAGAATCAACTTACATTCAGTACTAATTTACTTATCTAAAAGAAAGTTGAGATTCCTTTTCTAGATGTTAAGTATATGGAGATGAAAGAGATGTGATATGAGTCCTCAAAGAATCAGAGTGTGGTGGTGAAGACTAAATTCCAATGCAAGTATGTTAACCTGCTCATAATGGAGAAGTGCGTATGTATGTACTCTGAGGGTCTGTAGGGGGGCACTCAGCACCTTAGGGTGTTGCTAAAGAAGCATGTTCTGGGCCCCAAGACCCAGAGGTCAGGATGGGACCACTACTGGTTTAGGGAAAATGCTAAGAGTCTGCTATTACCACCTCAGATAGAACCTACTGATGTTGATGTGCTGCTGAGAAACACAACTGGTGCAGGGGCTGACTTTCCAGGATGTAAATTTCCTAAGTAAAGCCTTCTCCTTCCTTCTCTGTTGCCTTTTGGGCATTTTATTGCGCCTTCACACCTCCATGAGGAGGAAAGTTGTGGAAAGTAGTGGATGAGGAGGTGCTAGGGTAATTAGGAAGAGGAGGAACTGCTATCTCTAGGTTTAGTGGAAAGGATATAAAAGTGAGGTCCAGAAGAGAAAGTTTGAAGTTTTAAGTCTTTTAGTTTCTCGGCTTATCTTGTTTCTTATTGGCATAGTTGGTAGTAGTAATAGTTACCACTAAGCACTTACTGTGTACCTAGCCTTTTGTTGAATGCTTTATATTCATGATCTCATTTAATTCTCAAAACATCCTTATGATTTAGGAGATTATTATGTCAATTTTATAAGTGAGGAAATAGCCAGGGAAGTAAGTGATTGGCTTAAAGTAAATAATTGGCTGGAAGTCACATAGCTTCTAAGTAAAAGGGCTGGGGTTAGAACAGGATGGATCTGTCTGCCTCCAGAGCCTATGTTCTCATGGTATTAGGCTCCCTAACACCAGGTGTTCTATGTTTCAGGTGAAAAGATTGTTTTCTGAAGGCTGCGTTGGAGGCTGTGACGGAGCAGAGAGCCCGTGTGCAGCTCTTGGGGAGGCTTTCTGAATAACATGGCCCTTCGCCATTAGCCTTGCCATGACCACATTTTTCACCAGCGTCCCCCCCTGGATTCAAGATGCAAAGCAGGAGGAGGAAGTGGGCTGGAAACTAGTTCCCAGGCCTCGGGGCCGAGAGGCGGAGAGTCAAGTGAAGTGCCAATGTGAAATCTCGGGGACACCCTTCTCAAATGGGGAGAAGCTGAGGCCTCACAGCCTCCCCCATCCAGAGCAGAGACCGTATAGCTGCCCTCAGCTACACTGTGGCAAGGCTTTTGCCTCCAAATACAAGCTGTATAGGTAGGTGACACTCTTATATCTCTTCCTGCCCTGACATTTCCAGAAGACAAAGCCAGAGACAGCCTGCTGAATGTGGGAAAGAGTGGAGTTAAGAAGAGTGAAGATTAATTTGTCCCACAAGTGTACCCTAAACACCAAACATTTGATATCACTCACTAAAAATTATTCAGATCACTTGATTCAGACACTAGTTACCTGATGGCTACAATATCAGGCAGCCATGAACAAACTAGACTCAACATTTTTTTCAATGCTCCTTTTCCTACCCGTGTCAGGTGGTGGTTAGAATTTTAGCCAGAAATTAGGATCAGTCTTAGAACTTTAAAAGGAAAAGTAGACCCTCTAGTCTAGTCTGTAAATTTTAAAGTGGAGGCTCAGAGTGGGGACATAATTTACCCAAGATCACATAGTGTCTTAGGTCCTGCAGTGCCTCTTCCACTGAATCAGCCTGCTACTCAGGTGATTATGTCTATCTCCTTGGTGCCCACTGGGCCAGCTGCTTTTATGAAACATGGAAGCTCAAGAACTGCTGCTTAAAGTGAAACAGAATGTGAAAGCCCTTGTGTAAGGCAGATATGGCAGAGCAGCTTTGGTTGCTTTGGTGGGGAGGGGAGGCCTGGTTGAAAGCAATTTTGATTTTATCCTTGCCTTTCTATTGGAGGAATCATGAACTTGCCCTTTACAAATGAGATAGACCACCGTGATGCACAATCATCCAACCATCCATTCATCTATTCAACTTTTATTTATTGAGCTCCGGCTAGGTACCAGTCACAGTGCTCAGTGCTAGGGACAGAGCGGTGAGCCAGACAGGAGGGTGCTGGCCCTCCTTGAGTTTATGGTCTTAATAGCATGGGCAGACGGTAAACAAGTAAATACATGAACAAGATGACCACAGAAAGCCTCAGTTCCTCATCTGGAAAACAGTTGATAGGAAGGAACTAAAATAGGCAGCAGGGTAGTGTGGTAGTTAGGATTGTCCTCGTGACAGTTCTGTGATCCTCAGGAATGCTTTCATTCTCCGTGTGCTCCTATATCTTAGGGGACTCTAGTCAGGGCCACCCTCTTAGACTTTCTTAGTGATGGTCTGGGTGCCATTGGGATGCTGCAGGAAAGGTCCTGGTCCAGGAGGCAGGAGCCCTGACTTCACCCTGTAATTCACTGTGTGATCTTAGGTGAGTTACTAAACCTCTTTGGGCCTCAGTTTCCTCACCTGCAAAATGAGGGAAATGGACTGTGGATCACTCAGCATCTCCCTTTTATATGTTACCATGTCAGTTATGTCAGAGGAGGCTGATAGCAACCCACATGGCCATGAGCACTCTTGAGCATGCACATGTAGCATGAGGGTAATGTTTGATACCCTCCAGGTGGAAAGGACCACGGGATGCTATGCTAGAGACAGCTGTGGCATACCTGAGTGAACTCAGGTCTCAAGAAGGTTGTGTTTAAATCCAGCCTCTGCCACTTACTGACTGATAGGTGGGGCTGCCCTGTGCTTCAGCCTCCTCTTCTGGAGGACAAGGTTAATGACAGCTTATGCAGGGCCTGCTGAGTTGATTCTGAATGCACTGTGAAGTAGTGGATTGCAGTTCCTGCATTCGGAGCTGCTTTCCAACCAGATGGGAGCAGGTGAACCAAGGGACACTGAGGTGCCATACCATTAAAACATTTCTTAATCTGTTACTGGTTTACGTGGCAAGCAACTCAAATAGTACAAATGGTCGTTCAGTGAAGAATGAGTTGTCCTTACACTTGAAGCTACTGTTCCTCTCCCTAAAGGCAGCCACTGGGGCTAGTTTCTTGTGTGTCCTTCCTGAGACATTCAAACATATATTCCCTTCCCTTTTTATTTTTAAAAGGGATTATGTTACATGCACTGTATTGAACTTCCTTTTTTGACTTAGCCCTATATATCTTGGGAATTCATTCTAGATCAGAAAGTATACATACATTTCCTTTTCTCTCGTGTCATTTAAAATTATTTAAATGTAACTTTTTGAAAGGAAATACATTCACATAATTCATAATTCAAAAAGGCACCAAAAGTTATACAATGAAAATTCTCCATCATACCCACCTATATAACCTGTCTAGTTTTTTCCATGAGGGCAACCAGTCATGTCAGTTTCTTGTGTATCCTTCCAGAAATGTTTTAAGCATAGACAAGCAAATGTCACAAATATTTTCCTCCTTTTTACATACTGAGTACTATTCTACGTGCACTATTCTGCCGATTTGCTTTTTTTCCCACTTAACTGTATGTCTCAGGAGTTTGTGCCGTGTAGGTACATATAAAGGTGCCTCATTTTTAAAAAAATTGAGTTATTTTATAGACATCATAATTTAACCAGTTCCCTATTGATTGGATGTTCTGATTGTTTCTGATTTTTTGCTACTACAAATGATGCTGCTAAGAATAGCAGTACATACATGATTTTGCAGGTGGGCAAGGATATCTCTCGAATATAGTTGGCATGGTATTCCATTACATGGCTTTACCATAGTTTTTGTATCTAGTTTCCTGTTAATGGACACATTGGTTGTCCATTCAGCCCTTATGATCTCCCCTCTTTTCTGGTTTCTCCCCATCCCTCTTCCCGATCCCCAGGCACATGGCCACCCACTCAGCCCAGAAACCCCACCAGTGCATGTACTGTGATAAGATGTTTCACCGCAAGGACCATCTGCGGAACCATCTGCAGACTCATGACCCTAACAAAGAGGCCCTCCATTGCTCCGAGTGTGGTAAGAATTACAATACGAAGCTGGGCTACCGGCGCCACCTGGCTATGCATGCTGCCAGCAGCGGTGACCTCAGCTGCAAGGTGTGCCTGCAGACCTTTGAGAGTACCCAGGCCCTGCTAGAGCATCTGAAGGCCCACTCACGCCGGGTAGCAGGTGGTACCAAGGAGAAGAAGCACCCCTGTGACCACTGCGACCGCCGGTTTTATACTCGTAAGGATGTGCGGCGGCACCTAGTGGTGCACACAGGCCGTAAGGACTTCTTGTGCCAGTACTGTGCCCAGCGGTTCGGCCGCAAAGACCACCTGACGCGTCATGTCAAAAAGAGCCACTCGCAGGAGCTGCTCAAGATCAAGACAGAGCCAGTGGACATGTTAGGCCTACTCAGCTGCAGCTCCACGGTTAGCGTGAAGGAAGAGCTGAGTCCCGTGCTGTGCATGGCCTCTCGGGACGTGATGGGGGCCAAGGCCTTTCCTGGCATGCTGCCCATGGGCATGTATGGCGCCCACATCCCTACTGTGCCCAGTGCAGGTGTGCCACACTCCCTGGTGCACAACACGCTGCCCATGGGTATGAGCTACCCTCTGGAATCCTCACCTATCTCTTCCCCAGCTCAGCTCCCTCCAAAATACCAGCTTGGATCTACCTCATACTTGCCCGACAAATTGCCCAAAGTGGAGGTGGATAGTTTTCTGGCGGAGCTTCCTGGAAACCTGTCTCTCTCATCCGCTGAACCCCAGCCCGCCTCACCTCAGCCGGCGGCAGCTGCGGCCCTCCTAGATGAAGCACTGCTCGCCAAGAGCCCCGCTAACCTCTCTGAGGCCCTCTGCGCTGCTAATGTGGACTTCTCCCACTTACTGGGCTTTCTTCCACTCAACCTGCCCCCATGTAACCCGCCTGGGGCCACAGGAGGCCTGGTCATGGGCTACTCCCAGGCTGAGGCGCAGCCCCTGCTCACCACTTTGCAAGCTCAGCCTCAAGATTCCCCAGGAACTGGGGGACCACTGAACTTTGGGCCTCTGCACTCCTTGCCTCCTGTCTTCACCTCTGGCCTGAGTAGCACCACCCTGCCTCGTTTCCACCAAGCATTCCAGTAGCCCCCACGGAGGTCCGCAGCTCAGTCTTTGGCTCTGTCAGGGAGCCATAGTACCCACCCCGTCTGTGTCCCCGATGAAGGCAGCTGAGCTTTCAGAGCTGGGTTCAAAAAGAAAAAATTCCAGTGTCTGTATGGAGCACTTGGTTTGGGGGTTCAGGCTCCAGGATTCATTCCAGGAGGAGCTTTGAGCCCCAACCCCGTGAAAAGATCTCACACCATAGGACTTCAGGTATTTTTACTTTTTTTTTTGATCTGAATCGGGAGCCACACTTAGTCCTCTTCCTCTCCAAAGCGTCAGAACCTCCTCCTCTTTGGAGAAGGGGGAGGCCTCTTGGAGACACGGAGGGTTTCGTCTTGGATGACCTCAAGAGAAATCGCCCAAGAAGCCCGCCTTCTGGTCCTAACCTGCAGACCCCACCGCAGTCAGTTGGTCAGGCCCTGCTGTAGAAGGTCACTTGGCTCCATCGCCTGCTTCCAACTAACAGGAGAGAGAGCCTCTGTTCTTCCCGACCACTCCCCATCCCTACTGTACCAGCACCTCCGTTTCCAGTCAGTGTTGTCCAGCAACGGTACCGTTTACACAGTCGCCTCAGATACACCATTTCACCTCCCTTGCCAAGCTGTTAGCCTTAGAATGATTGCAGTGAACACTGTTTACACACCGTGAATCCATTCCCACCAGTCCATTCCAGTTGGCACCAGCCTGAACCGTTTGGTACCTGGTGTTAACTGGAGCCCTGTTTACAAGGCGGAGTCGGGTCTTACTGACTTCTCTTCACTTGAGGTCACATTTTTCCCCCGTGGGGAAATAAACTGACTTTGGACTGCTTCAGTCTCTGCCATCTTCCATGACTGCATCTGTTCCTGCCTTCCTCGGCAGTGTCCACAGGAGACGGGCAAGAAGATCGGAGCAGTTTTCCCACAGGTCTGCAGTTCTGTTTTTCTCCAAGTACATCATGACCCCTTCGTCCTCCTTTTGAACTGGAAAGGGGAAGAAATGAAAGGCACGCATACTTCTATCACCTCCCCATTCCTTAATCCCCACTCTGAACATCATGCGCTGTTGTTATTAGTCTTGGAAGGAGGGACTCTGGGTTCTAGGTTGGAGTGGATAGCAAAGGAGAGGGTATGAGCCCCTCATTTGTCTCCTTCCTATCTGTCCCTTTTCCAGGAAGTTGTGGAATTGTTGGAAGAAGAGTTTTCAGAAAGTTAGGACTGGGCAGTTAGTTAAGTACATTGTTGCCCCCCATACCAAAATTTTTCTTAGCCACAATGTCCCTTCTGTCTCTTCCACTTTGTAGTCCCCATGGACTCAGGCCACTGCGCATAGGCTTCTCTGCTCTCCATCAAAGAACTTCGACCTTCTTGTGGCCCCTTTCAGTTTTGCTTCTAATATCCAGCAAGGTTTCTTGCAACAGATGATTAGTTCTCTTCTGACTTGGGGAGCTTATTGCTACAGACAGCAAAGCCCTTGCCCAGAACCCAGACGAACCCCATCCTTGCTTCATCTCAGTTCTGCCTGGGCTTCGCACTTCCCACTCGTGGAAGGGAGGCACCTCAGGGACCTCCATTGTGGGACCCTCTTGAGACACCTGATTCAGAAACACACTTCTACCTCTTTACTGTTAACTCCTACAGATGCAGCCAGCAGGTTCTGGGCACTTCTCTCACTGAGTGCCTGTTGCTGGCTTCTCCACTAGGGTTTCAGGACAAACTACCAAGGAACTGCCTCAGCCTCCCACCAGTCCTCCCCACCCTGCTTCTGTCTAGACACACTTTGGTTTTTTATCAGGAACTGAGCAGGTCCAAGACTCAGGCTTCTGCTTCAGCCTAGGCCAGTACTCCTGTTTGAGGTGAAAGCCTTAAAATTTAGCTCCCTGGCCCTTGACGGGAAGCAATGTCGAGTGAGTAAGCATGTTTTGATTTAGGCAGGATAGTTTGGGATACCTTTAAAAAAACAAAACCAGATATAAAAATGTCTGGCAAGGTTAGAATCAGACTAGGCAATTTGCTTCTAAATATTAGTTTCAGTGAGTCCCAGGGACTAGTTAAGGTTTATTTTAAAAAGCGTCTACCTTGGTACGCAGACACCTCCTGCATGCTGTGCATGTTACTGGGACTCGTATTATAGGAAATGGTATGTGAGAATCCAAGTGGGACTCATTGCTGCCATTCTCCTTGTTGTATCTGGTCTTCATCACTAGCCCCACAACCCTCCTTCCCTTGCCTGCCACCTTCCCTGCACCCTCAGTTTGTAGAGGCAAATGGGCCTCTGGCCACAGAATATAAAGTCCTGGGCTGTTAGAGGAGTCCTGTCCTCTCTGCCTGTTCTTTCCTGTCCCTCCCTTGAATTCTTTTCTCCCCATAAGAGATGCTGGGAAACTCAGAACCAGCAAAGCAACTATTTAAAACCTTGTCACTGGGGCCTACCCCCACCTCCTATCTTGCCTTCTTGCCTTCCCTCCACTCCTGTCTCTTCCCTTCATCCTGTGTCTCCTTCCCTCTTCCCTCAATGCCCTCACCACCCGCAAGGAATTTTCCCATCACTGTGAATTTTGCTGGTGCAGAGGAATATTACCTGCCTTTACCTCTTTTTCGGACCATAGCCACCCAGCCATTTCTTAAACTCCCCTTCCCAAAACTAAAAAAAAAAAAAAAAAAAAGCCTTATTGGCCTAGTTGTTCAAAGGATAAGAGTAGCTTTATCCTACACTCAGTACCCAGACTCACTTCAGTACTTTTACTGAGGCCATGAGAGCCTGAGGGACATCTGCCTAGGACAGGAGCCATGGCATGTGGCAAAGACCAATCAGGGACCAGAAAAAAGGAGTGATGTCCCCCCTTCCCCAGCACCTGTCGGCGATGAGCTGTCCTGAACAGTGGGGCAGGCACCTCCCACCCTACACAGTAGCTGGTCAGGGCTGAGTGCAAGGGATGACATGCCCAGGTATCAGCTCAAAAGATCTCTGCACCATCTTAAAGAGGTGGGAGGCAGGGAAAGGAGCACCAATGAAATTTTTCCCTTCAACCTTTTGTTAATGGAAACTCGGGAAGCAGGTTTGATTACTTTTTTGCTCATAGATATTGTCCTAAGTTGGAATTCTCCCACTACCCTAAACCTTCCCTAGTAGCCCTTTAAATCCCACCCTCCCTTTTTGGTAGCTGTTTTCTCCGCCCTCTTTCCACCCCCCCCTCTTATCTAGGAGCTGTTTTTAAGCACGATTTTTTAACAGGTTATGTTGTACAGGATCAATATTTTGCTTTTTAACAAGGATATTTATGTAATAAGAAACTTTGCCTTAGGCAGGTGTTGGCCAGAAAAGTCCAGATTCCTCTGGGACCCCACCCTGGCCTCTCCTGGAGCTCTGAACCTGCTGTGGAAGGAATTGGCCGTGACCTTCACCACTGGAGAGTAGGGTCTGTGGCGAGGGGAAAGGGGTGTTCACCGTGATAATCTGGTGCCTCCGTGAAGAGGTTTGGAAGACTTCCACTCCAGTTGCTTCGTGTGTCAGCTGACTCCTTTAGCTGATTCTGCCCATAGGCACCTCTCCACCTCTGCATATTTGGCACTAGAACTCCTGAAACACCACTTCTCATGCTCTTCCCTCCCTACCAGCGGTCAAGGCTTTGGAGCCACTCTTTTGTAACGCCAGATTATTTAAAGAGAAAAATACAAGACAAAAATCTTCTAGCACTTTGTAAACACAGTGAATAACCTCTTGGAGTATTTTTGGCTTTATATAAAACAAGGTTTTAAATTGTAAAATATAAGTGCCATTAGAAAATGCACAGGGCGTATCTTTGTTAAAGTAGATTTTTCAATGTTTTACAGAATTACATTTTCAAAAGTTTTTATAATGAAGTTGTTTATTAAAAACTTCTGAATGATGTGTTTGGAAGTTGTGAACCTGTCTGATTGGGAAGGGGTTGGAGAGAGCCTGGAATTGGGAAGAATTGGAATCTCAGACATCTTTAGCATCCAGGTGAGTGGATGAGTGGATGATGGTGAGTGTAGGGTAGACAGTAACATCCTCTCCCATTAACACCTACAAGCTTTGTACTTTGAAATTAAAAATCTTATTTGAATGTCTTTGGGGTAAGTGGCATCATCCTATCAATTAATCATCTTGGATGCAAGGGTCAGAAAACCCAAATCAAATTGGCTTTAAACAGTGAAATTTCATGTAACTGAAAATGCCACAGCTGGGCGCAGTGGCTCGTGCCTATCAGCTTGAGAGGCCAAGGTGGGAGGATCACTTGAGGACAGGAGTTTGAGACCAGCCTGGCAACATAGTGAGACCCTGTCTTTACAAAAAATAAGAAAAATTAGCAGGGCGTGGTGTTGCACACCTCTAGTCCCAGCTACTCAGGAGGCTGAGGTGGGAGGATTGCTTGAGCCCAGGAGTTTGAGGCTGCGGTGAGCTATGATCATCCACTGCACTCTAGCCTGGGTGACAGAGTGAGACCTTGTCTCTAAAAACAAAACAAAACAAAAATTTTAAATACCACATGCAGTGCAGTCTTTAGGTTAGGTTTGATCCAGTAGCTCAAACATGATTGGCCTTAGCATTCCTTCCTATTTCTTTCGGCCCTATCTTGTGTACTTGTGAGTTCATCTTCAGGCACTAAAAAGTAGGTTTTCCCTTTGTGTAGGAATAGAATGCTGCCATGATGCCAGGCTCTCAGGAAAGAGGACTCCACTCCTTTTATTCACAGAAGCCCCAGTAAGCATCCTGTTTCATTGGCCTTGATGGGGTTCTGTGCCATCCCACAAGCAGTCACCATAAGCCAGTGAGAATAAGGCTGAGACAAGGGGAAGAGGGGTTTCTCAAAGGAGATTTGGGGTACTCTTAAGATGAGGAATGGATGCTGGTTATACAAGACAGATGTCCACCATAGTCACCCACTGCTTGAGGTTCACAGCTAGCTGATGACCTAGGACCTGACCTTACCTACACTTGTGCCCAACCATTGGGCTCAGACCAACTGTTGAGAGGCTGACATGGCTTCACCTGACATCCATTGCTTGGCCAGTCTCAACAAAGGGAGACGCCGTGTTCCTGGGCCCCACCCCTTGTGCTGAGATCCTCCCATTAAGGGCTCGGACTGACCTCAGTTTCCCGTGGTCTGGAGCCAGTGTTCATAGCTAAGGAACACGCGTCACTTGGCGTCCAGCCCAAGATCCCGCGGCGGGGGTGGGGGGACATTAACAAGTGCAGGTGTTTTGTGTACGAAGGTAGAGTGGGCTGGCCCTTCATCTCTTTGACCTTATGCTTACTTGACAAATGACAACTGTCTACCCCAATGGGTCAGAACCCCAGCTAGGACCCCAAGGAAATCCACCTTGCCCTCTCAGGTGTATACCCCAGTATAGGTGTGGGGGCTCAGATGAGGAAGCTGTTGTATCCATCAGGGAGAAGAAGGCCGAAGACTTTCTGGAGGAGGTGGCAAGGACTTCCTGGCAGAAGTGGGCATTAGGCGTACTGACCTCACAAGTTTGGGAGCCGAGACCACAGATCAAGGACTAGAGGCTGGTCCAATCCAGCCTTAGCCTACCTAAGCTGGCAGGAGTGGGGAACCTGCGGCCTTCTGATTTCAACATTGTTCTTTTTTAAGCACCAAAGGAGGCAAGAAAAGCTTCATCTTCCTCTGCTGCACCCCTTTTAATAAAAGGATTTGTTATGTAAAATTTGGACTCAGTCAAAAGGCCACACTTAAGGACCAGGAAGGCTACGTGTTTCCTTAGGGCCGCAGGTTCCCCACCCCTGGAAGGTGAGGCAAGGTCGGCCTGGTTTCAGCCAACCAGCCCAGGAGGACCCAGCTCCTGTGGGGGAAACCAGGCCGATGCGCACTTGTTCCCTGGTATGCGGCGTAAGACCCTCCTTTGCCCCTTGCCCCAGGTCCTCCCACTCCTGACCTTGCTTATTCTCCCCACATGAATATTTCAATCACCTTCATGCGCCTGGCAATTATTACCATCATCTGTAGCTCCCAGTTTGGGTCTCGTCAGTCTTTGCACGGGATACCTCTTGAGCCCTCTGCAGTGCCAGGGTAATTTATCCCGTGCAAGGCTGCAAGTGTTCTACAGCTGCCCCACAGCACCACCGAGTGTGGGAGCTGGGCGACTCCCGCCCGCCCACCGCAGATCCGGTAACAGTAGTCGCTCGGCTTGGTGCCTGTGAAGGGAAGGTTATAACTGTCCTTGACTGGGGTGGGGCCTGTCTCCTGGCGTCTGCTCCATGCTGCCCCTTGCTTGGTACCCCACCTCCACGGCCAGCGTCTGACTAATCTGCGGCCAGCTCTGTCTGGCGCCTGCGCTCGCGTCCCCACCGGCAGCCCCCTATCCCTCCGCCAGGCCTCCAGGCCGAGGGACCCTGGCGAATCACACCCAGAGGGGGTGAGGGGCGCGAGGGGCGGAGCTTCCCGACCGCGGTCCCGCCGCCGCCGCAGCCGCCGCCGCCGTCAGCCGCCGTCAGCCGCCGCCCCTCGCGCAGAACCCGCAGTCTTGCCCGCGAGCCGCGAGCCTCTCCCGGCCGGAGGCTCCCGCAGGTGATGGCGGACGAGAGGGCGGGAGCCCGGGAAAGCGCCGCGCACCCGCAGCCCGGCCCTGCGCAGGAGCGGGGCGCGCGCCTGGTCCCCGCGATCGGGGCCCGAGAAGCCGAGGAGCGCTGCCAGTCCGGCCCCGCAGCGGGCCCCGGGACTGCCCCGCCTATCCCCGGACGCCGGGAAGCCGCCTCCGCGGCGACCGCCCCAAGCCTGGAAAACAGCCTGGTCAGGGACGAGGCCCCAGAAACCTGTGGCGCAGAGGGCCGAGGGGCACGGGCGGGAGCCTGCGGGAAGACGGAGGAAGTGACGACGGAGCAGGGCGCCATCTTCATGGAGGAGGCCGCGGAGATGGAGAAGCAGCAGGTGGGGGAGGAGAAGCCGGAGGTGAGCGCGGAGGCCCCTGAGGCCCCGGCCCCCGTGAACCTTGATGGCCTAATTGTGGACCTCCAGTGGGAGCTGGAGGCCGTGCGTGCCCAGGCCGAGAGGGCCTACCTCGGGCTCCAGCGCAGTTTAGGGCGGATGCGCAGGTTGCACCTAGCTCGTAGGAGCTTCATCATCCAGAATATTCCTGGCTTCTGGGTCACTGCCTTCCTGAACCACCAGCAGCTGTCAGCCTTGATTAGCCCCCGAGATGAAGACATGCTCTGCTACTTGATGAATTTGGAGGTGAGGGAGCTCAGGCACGCCAGAACAGGTTGCAAGTTCAAGTTCCGCTTTTGGAATAACCCCTACTTCCGGAACAAGGTGATAGTGAAGGAGTACGAGTGCAGATCCTCCGGCCAAGTGGTGTGTATTGCAACTCCTATCCGATGGCACCGAGGCCAGGAACCTCCGGCCCTGGTACACAGGAACCGGGACACCGTCCGAAGCTTCTTCAGCTGGTTTTCACAGCACAGCCTCCCAGAGGTCGACAGGGTTGCCCAGATTATTAAAGATGAACTGTGGCCCAACCCCCTGCAGTACTACCTGCTGGGGGATAGGTCCTACAGAGCCAGGGGAGGCCTAGCAAGGTGGCCCAGAGATGCCCTTCCTAGGCCCTACGGATACCAGTCTGGCTAAGTCCCGCCCTAGGATGTGGTGCCTGCGTAAGACCCCCTTTCACCTGTGGACCTGGGCTTAGGCCAGTGGCGAGCACTTTGCTGTCTGCTTTCTGTTCTGTGCACACCGGCTCCTCTGCATGTTCGTGGACTGAACTCCAAGATTGTGGCCCTCATGGCCAGTCTCTACTGTTTCCACATGGCCTTCATGCAGTTCTGGGTCAACATCATGTGACTGTCATAAGCCACTGCATCCACACCAAGCACTCCATGCTGTGGATGTGTACTGCCATCATCTTCATGGCCTGGACCTATCTATATGACAGTGGCCTTCCCGCCCATTTTTGACACAGGCACCCACAAGTCATCACTAGGAAGACCAGTCCCTCTTCGAGGCGTACTGCTTCAAGGCCACAGCATGCTGGGCTTCATATTCGTGCTGGCTGTGCTCACGGTGGCCCCACACACTGGGTGTGGCAAGCGGAATCTCATTACCCAAGATGAAGGGTGTGCATTTGGTGCCGGCTGCCAACCAGACTTGGACATTCCATGACTTCAGAAGCACGGGCCAGGCTACCACCAAGTGGACTTTTGAACATGTGGCAGCACATTCTTTGTGATCATACTGCTTTTCCTGTCCTGTTTGGTCCTGTATCACAGCCTGCTATCAGCTTGTGAAGGTCCGTGTTGTGCCCCACCAATGCCTGGCCGTCACCTTTCTGATGAGTTTTGCCTGGGCTATCATCAGCCCTGTTGCCTGCTCCTAGATCTACTAGCACCTCAAGAACTGCCTGTGGACCCAGGTGGGCCACCTGCCAATGCCCAGGAGAGCCCCTAATCCCCCAGGAACTCTACCAGGCTGGCGTATCTGGGCATGTGCTCAAGACACGGACAAGGATGGGATCCCTTCCAGGAATCCACCTTTCTGAGCCCCAGTTACTGGACCTGCACCAAATCCAGGCGCTTTGCCAGCTTCCCTGCCTCTGCATGTTTTCAGGCTGCCAGGTTGCGGGTACTGGGGAGGGGGTTTCTGGTCATGGGGCTTGTCTACACCTGCCCAGATCTCACATCATTTTTCTTTAAAGTGATGGCTCAGAAACAAAAACAACTGAAGAAGCAAGGTTTTTTACACACAGCTAAGTAGACAGACCTTCTTGTTGAATTTGCCTCCCTTTGTCTGTCCCCAGAGAGGGAGAGCTGGTCCTGTAAACTGCAGCGCTCTCTTTGCCCGCTCTGTGCCCATGCCCCACCCCCTTCAGCAAGGCCTAGAATCTTCAAAAGGGGACAGTGCAAAGGCTGCTGAACAAAGAGACCAGGAAGTTGCCAGGGGCAGGACTAGTTAATCATTTCATTTTATGCTGTGTTCTTTTAGACTAACATTAGCCCCCGACTCTTTCTTCCTCCTCCACCAGGTCCAAACTCACCATGGGTTTCTTTTCTTTTTTTTTAAACTTATCACTAACTTGAAGCGCACCGTCATGGGTTTCTATAGGTACAACAGCTGAGCTGCCACTCCCCTCCAAGTCCCCCCACCAGCCTGGCAGGGCTGTCTGTGTCCATTTCACTTGAGGGAAGGAGGTGTGGTGACCACCCCAGACCCCTTCCCGTGGAAGTCCTTGTCTTCTGCTCCCCAGGGCCTGGGGAGCCCTACAGTGGAGAGGGTGCTGTTGGCAGGGGAGTGCAGTGAGCCGGAGACAGCTGAAAAGGCAGATGGCTGAGAGATGGTAGGAGAGCCCCTGATTTTTGCTTTTTTCATTCACCAGTGTTTTGTAAGTTAGAAGAATAACAGAACACTGCAGCTTTAGAGATTTTCTCTCAGTCTGACCAAGTGTATATAGAAAGCTAATGCTATATGCTTTTTATTTTGCTGCTTTGAAATCAGACCCTTTGCATCCTTTCCTGTGTTTCAGCTCGCGGGGGTATTGAGCTGCGCAGGCCTGCTTGTTGCTTTTAGCTGAGAACTTTCACAGGATTGTCAATGTACTTCTTCTGTGCTGTTTGGAAACTTACGTGACTATTCACAATTGTTATCAAGTTGCTGTGGCCTATTACTATAACTCTGTACTTAGGAGTGGAATTTGAATAAGGAGGTTTTGTGGGACTTACGACTGGAAGTTATTACCATGTTCTGTAAGGATAACCTCCAGAAAGAAATCTGTAACTCTAATAGTCTTGAATTTGTGCCCTGGTAGACGTGCTGTAATTGACATCACTGTAACTGACATCACTGCTTGTAAACAGTGCTATAGTCCTAAGATGGCTTTGTCCAATCATTAAGGGGATTTGTGGCACTTGTCTTCATTGTATGCATGATGAAAAAATAAAAACCTTTCTGTCTGGGGAAAAAATAACTTAGATCATGTTACTCCCCCATTCCCTCCATTGGTTTAAAAAAAAAATCCTAATTCCTTATTGCAGATGATAAAGTGCTGCATTTTCTGGCCCCTGCCCGCATCGCCCATTGATCTCCCCTTTGCTCTCTGCTCCCCCCACACTGGCCTCTCTGCTGCTCCTTAAACACACCATGCATGCCCAGCCTCAGGTTTTAGCACTTGTTTTTCCCTCTCTGGAATTTTCCTCCTGCAGATAGTTTCATCTCTGACTCCCTCAATTCATTCAGGCCTCAAATGCCACTTCAGAGGCCTTCCCTGCCCAGCCTGTCTAAAATAATCCTCCCCTCCTCCCCATCTCTTCCTTCCCTTGGTGATTTTCTCCATGTCACTTGTAACTCTCTGAAATGATCTTGTTTTCTTATCTTCTTTCCCCTTTCACATGTGTCAGGAGAACAGGGACCCGTCCATCTGCTGTTTTACCCAATGTGGTTCAGTATCCAACATCTAAAAAATTACTGGGGTGAGGGGATGACTTTATCTACAGTCGGGGTACTATGCTAGGCTCTGACAAAATAAAGAACAAGGCATGGTTCCTGCCCAAAGGGTTTTAGTTGGGTGGAGAAGGGTGGGGATGATGAAGGGTGGCCACATAAGTTGTCGTCCAGCTGGAACACATCTGGGAGTGAAAGGGGTCGCTACTAATAATCACACCAGGCAAGAGGCCTCACTGCCCACCTCAAGGAGACAGAACCCAACTAAGTCCAGCCTGGTATACAGTTCACCCTAACTGTATGTGATGATGTGGGATCAGAGGGTGGAGACTTCTTTGAAGCTGGAACACTGGAGTTGGGCTTTGAGGAATGCACAGGAGTTTAGAAAGTAGGCCTATGGAAGGGAATTCCTAGCAGAGCAAACAGCATGAGCAAAGGCACTGGAGTATGAGAATGTATGATGTGTTTAGGGCACAGCCTGTGCCCTAGGTGTGGCTGCTTGGGAGAGGCAAGGCTGGATGTGTAGGCTGAGGCCACTTTCTGAGAACAGGAACTCTGACCACCAAGCCCAGGCATTATCCTGGGGATAGTGGGGAGGGGCAGCCACTGTGGCTCAGAGGTGGGGCGATCTCACCGGGCAGCTGGCAAAAAGGGAGGAGAGTGTCTGCACTTATAGATCCCCAGTATCTTCAGTGGGAACCTTATCTGTCCATCCAGGCTGCAGCTCTTCCAGGAAGCCCTCCATGTTTGCCCCAGCCCATAACCTCTGCCACCTCCAAATACCACCTAAAACCAGAATTTTGGGAACCAATGTCTGGCTGGGCTGTACCTTCTGGGTGTCTTTTTGTGCCAAAGGCCTGTCCCTGATGGTCCCAGGGGAATCAGTGTGAGCCTCTAAGCATCCTGGCAGTCCTGGGAGCTGGTGCCCCATGTGGTTTGCCTGGCCTGTGCCTGGGGGTGGCAGGTCCACTTTGGCTCCTGCTATACAAATTTGGGCCCAGCTGCATCCTGAATGCCCTTAGGTCCTGGACAATGGTACTTTACTACAACAGGTGCTTACCTGCTCTTTCTGCTACACAGCCACTGGCATGCTCCCTTTTCACTGCAACAGCTGCACACCCCATCCACTCTTCTGGGGTGTGAGTCTCGTCCTCAAAACCCACTCCTGCTTGCTCACTTGTTTATGCTTGAGTCAACCATTTGTTTATCTACAAATATTTAGCACCACCACTAGGTGCGAGATGGCTGTTCTGGTCCCTGCCTTCAGTGAGCTCAAGGGTCCAGTGGTGAGGCTGAAAAACAGTGATGATAACCACCGATGTTTATTGAGCACCTACTATGTGGCAGAGAAACAGCAGGATACAGCAGGCAGAGTGGGTCTCTAAACCTGAGTCAGACTACGTCCTTCTCCTCCAAAGGCTCCAACCTCACCCAAGAGGAAGAGGCAACATGTTCTGCACGGCCTGCAAGGCCCTCGTGATCTGACCTCTGGTCACCTCGCCTACTTCATCTCCTGTGCTTCTCCTGCTTTGAATCACTTTCCAGCTACACTAACCTCTTGCTAGTCTTCAAACCTGGCTCAAGACCTTCCTCTTCCCTCTGCCTAGAACCTTCTCCAGATACTTGCATGGCTGGCTCCTCACTTCATTAAGGTTTTTTGGCTCAACTGTTAGTTTCACTTGTTCAGGGGAAGCCTTCCCTGACCACCCTTTCTAAAAATCACCCTGTCATTCTCCCTCCCCTTTCTCTGATTTGGATTTTGTTACAGCACTTAGAACCACCGATGTTATATTGTATATTCATTTATTTATTTGCCTTTTTCTGTACACTCTTGGGGACTTTGTTTTACCCACTGCTGAATCCCCCTTACCTAGCATAGCACCTGGTACAGTTGGGGGCTTCGTAATTCTTTGTGGGATGAATGAATGCTCCACATCTTCGAGGTTCAGGAGGCTCTTTCAGGTGGCAAAGGGAAGACAGGCAACCCTGGCAAGGGGACAGCATGTACAAAGGCATGGACACCTGCTGAAGAGCCTTCCAGGGTTTGGAGTATCTCTGAGGATAGGAAGTCTCTACTGCCCAAGGCAGCCCTTTCCAGGCAGTCTTGGAGTTGGGGCAGTAAATGTCCTCAGGCCCATTCCTGATCCCTACTACAGAGATGGCCATGAGGCTCATGTGTGCTCCAAGGGTGGAGGAAGGAGGCCTGGCTAAGGAGGGGGTTTTCTGCTCTGGCGTGGAGAGCAAACACAAGCCTCAGATCTGAGGGTTTTGCTCACCTCCAGTTTCAGGTGTCTGCCCTGTTCTGTTTACCTGGGAACGAACTTTGGACAAGTTCTTTTCGATCTGAGAAAAATCTGTCCCGAAACTACGGCAATTACTTGTAATCTACAACTTTCTTGATTACAGCTCAGGGGACTTTGATATTTTCCTCCAAGGATACTATTTCAGCACAAAAATTCAGGGAAGTCCCTGGTGTCTGCTTGCCCTTGCTCTGCAGGGCAACTAAATGTTGACTTGAGTGTGTGAACTTTGAGGCACCCACCTGCAGGCCCCACCATCAAAGCTGACTCAGGATCTTGGGGTGCAGGGCTGTGGTTGATCAGGTACCAGTTGGAAGGCTGATAGGCCTGCAAGGGGCTGCTGTCTGCTCTTGCCAATTCCCCACTGTCTGGCCTTGGGCATGTCTTTTCACAGCTGTCAGCTGTTTCCTCATCCAAAGGAGGAATTTGGAACTCCTTAGCAGGAGGAAAAAGTCCATTACAGGGGCCTCCCACTCCCCATGCACCTCCAGGTGGCTGGCTCAGTGTCAGTGCTTTTGGTGGCATCTATTAGAGACTCTTAACTTTAATTGAGTTAAACAATAGACTGTTTTTTCTTACATGAATATCCAGAGGTGACTTGTACAGGCGTTGGGGCTATTTGATTCATTAGCTCAATCATGCCTCTTCCTCTGATCGGCATGCCATCCTTGTTGGTTCCATTTTCATTGGTGCCAAGACAGCAGCAGTAGCTCCAAGAGTCACACTGGGATGTGGCAGCTTCAGAGAAGGCTGTGTCTTACTATATCTGCTGTTAAAATGGAGGAAAACTTTCCCAGAAGCCACTGTAGACTTTTCCTGGTCCTGTATCTTACTGGCTAGAACTAGGTCACGTGCCCACTCTTGAATCAGTTATTGGCAGGGTGGAGTGACTTGCTTAGACCAAGCATCAGGGGAAATGGATGTCTGCCCATAATAGTGGGGCAGCTAAGATGATCGCCTGTAGGGGCTCACAGTCATAATTCAGCCCTTCTATGGGATACTTCTAGCTGGCACTTCCACCCCGTGATATGTATGACTTCTGGGCCAGCATAAGTCCAACTGCAATATTTCTGGACCTAGAAAGTTCCTTACATTGAGCCAAGTCACTGCCAAACTCAGATTCCTAGGAGGCAGGCCCTTTAGACTCCCCTTGGGTGGGTGAGGCAAGAATAAACGACTGGGCACTTGCTGTGTGAGCAGCCCTTACACTTAGTAATACTAACTCAACACAGTCCTTCAGAGACCCTGTGATCGTATAGGGGAAAAAAGGGAGCTGTAGAGACTTCTGTTTCTAGCCAAGACGGAGTAACAGGGATCAGGTTTACCTCCCCACCTGAAACAACCAGAAAATCCAGATAAAAAACATTTAACAGTGGTTTTCAAGGCTCTGGACATTGACCAACAGAGGACAGTGATTCTAGACTGATGGGAAACAAATGAGGTGAGCCCTATGATTGCCCCCAGCCTTGAGGGGCTACAGCATAGGGAGGGGAACTAAAGTGGAGCCAGTGAATGCCATGAGTTGGGGAGACAGAGCTAAGTGTCTGGGAAGACCAAGAGTGTACAGGACAGAACACCAGAGAGGAGACAGCTGCACAAAGAGAAACCCCTGGACATCGGCAGAGGGTGTCTTTGAATATTCAGCAGAATTTCAGCATATGAGTGTGAGGAAACTACCTAAGGCCAGGTAAAGAACCATCAGGGAAGATCCTTTTGTAGTTCATAAGTATGATGATTGGGTTTTCACACGCATGCATGAAATGTGCCTGCCTCAAACCTTGTTACTACGTGGGCACATTACCTGTCTGATATGAAAAAGAACAAGGAAAAAAAAGAGAACCATCAGGAAGAATTAGAGGGAACAGTGCCTACTTCTCACCTGGGTGGGAAATGGTGTTTGTTCCCAACAGCCATCATGGCCTAGGGTGTCACGGGGTATTAGGCAGGGTACCCAGGAAGCTCTTGCTCAGTAGTGGCAAATAATTAGTTCTAGAATGAGCACTGGTTGGATTTACCTAAAACAAAATCTTGTGAACAAGACCTGTAAGGATTCAACTGTTTCCAAGTAAATTAAATAACCCAGAAGAAAAAAAAAATAACCCAGAAGAAAGGTCAAGGGGAATTATAGATCACAAATATTAGTATATCCAGCATGCAACAAGGTAAAATTCACAATGTCTGGCATCCAAAGATTATCAGGCCTGCAGAGTGGCAGGCAACACAATCCAAAATGAGGGAAATCATCAAAACCAACCCACAACTGAAAGAAATGTTAACATGGACAGATAAATACGAGTTATTCTAATTTTATTCCATATGTTCAAAAAATTCAGTATACCCTCACATGTATGGTCAAAAGATTTTTGACAAGGGTGCCAAATCATTCAATGGGGAAAGGATAGTCCTTTTAACAAATGGTGTTGGGAGAACTGGATATCCACAAGCAGAAGAATGAATTTGGATTGTTACCTTACACCACATACAAAACTTAACTCAAACTAGATCAAAGACCTAAATGTAAGAGCTAAAATTATAAAACTCTTAGAAGAAAACATAGAGAAAAAGCTTCATCACAGTGGACTGGGCAATGATTTCTTGGATATGACACTAAAAACACAAGTGACAAAAGAAAAAAATAGATAAATTGGAATTCCTTAAACTTTTGGGTGAGTGTAGTAGCACACACCCATAGTCCTAGCTACTCGGGAGGCCAAGGTGGGAGGATTGCTTGAGCGCAGGAATGTAGTGCATTATGATTGCGGCTGGGAATAGCCAACTGCACTCCAGCCTGGGCAACTTAGCGAGATGCTATTGCTAAAATTTTTTTTTTAATTTAAAAAACTAAACTTTTGTTCATCAAAGGACACTATCAACAGAATGAAAAAGGCAACCCACAGAATGGGAGAAAACATTTGTAAATCAGATATCTGGTATAGGTTTAATATCTAGAATATACAAAGAACTATAGCTCAACAAGAAAAAACAACCTAAGTAAGAAATGGGCAAAGGACTAGAATAGACATTTCTCCAAAGAAGATATACAAATGGCAATAAGCACATGAAAAGATGTTCAGCATCATTAAACATTAGGTGATACAAGTCAAAACCACAATGAGATACCACTTCATACCCACTAGGATGGGTATAATCAAAAACAGTAATAACAAGTATTGGTGAGGACATGGACAAACTGGAGCCCTGGGCATTGCTGATGGGAAGGTAAAATGATGCATCCACTGTGGAAAACAGTGTGGCAGTTCCTCAAAAACTTAAACAAAGAATTACCATATGATCCAGCCATTCTACTCCTAGGTATACACTCAAAAGAATTGAAAGCAGGGACTGAGACAGGTATTTGTATACCAGTGCTCACAGCATTATTCACGATAGCTAAAAGGTGAAAATAACCCGAATATCCACTGATGGATGAATGGATAAACAAAACATCATGTACATACAATGGAATATTATTCAGACTTATAAAAGTAATGAAATTCTGACACAAGTTACAATGGATGAACTTTGAAGACATTATGCTAAGTAAATAAGGCAGGCACAAATGGACAAATTTTGTGATTCCACTCACATGAGGCATCTGGAATAGTCAAATTCACAGAGCACAGAGACAGAAAGTACAATAGTGGTCACTAGGGACTGGGATAAGGGGGAATGGGTAGTTACTATTTAATGGGTACAGAGTTTCAATTTGGGATGATGAAAAAGTTCTGGAGATGGATAGTGGTAATGGTTGTATAACATTGTAAACATACTGAATGCCACCGAACTGTATACTTTAAAATAGTTAAAACAGTAAATTTTATGTTGTGTACATTTTATCACAATAAAAGAAAGTAGAGACATGGAAGATATGAAAGTAGACCTACATCAATATCTAGAGATGAAAAGACAATGTCTGAGACAAAAAATACACTGGATGGGATTCATGGCAGATTAGACATGACAGAAAACTAGTGAATTCAAAAGAATAGCAATAGAAACTATCCAAAATGAAACACAGATAAAAGAATCAAAACAAAACAAAGGAAAAGAAAAAGAAAAGAGCATCAGTGGCTGGACTACTTCAAGCAGCCTAACATATGGGCAATCAGAATTGCTGAAGGAAAGAAGAGAAATGAGCGACAGAAAAAATATCTGAAGAAATAATGTCCTAAAACTTTCCAAGCTTCATGAAAACTATAAACACACAGATCTGAGGAGCTCAACAAATCCTAAACACAAGAAACTCGATGAAGGACCAGTTTTTTCTGAAAAAAAAAAAAAGAAACCATGAAAACTACACCAAGCCACCTCATAATCAAATGGCTCAAAATCAGTAATGTAGAGAAAATCTTAAAAGCAATCAGAGAGAAAAGACTTGATACATACAGATGGAACAAAGATAAGGACAATATCAAATTTGCTGTTGAAGGCAAAAATACAAGCGAGACGACAGTGGAGTAAGATCTTTAAAGAACTAGGAAGTAGTCAGGCATGGTGGCACGCACCTGTAGTCCCTGCTACTCAGGAGGCTGAACAGGGAGGATCACTTGAGCCCAAGAGCAAACTATCAATATATGCTGCCTATAAGAAACACACGTTAATTATAAATAGGTTAAAAGTAAAAGGATGGAAAAAGATACTAGGCTACCTTTAGTCAAAAGGAAGTGGGATTGGTTATATCAACATCAGATAAAGTAGATTTCAGAACAAAGACTATTACTAGGGATAAATCCATCCAAAGGACAATATGCATCTAACAAAATACACATAGCAAAAACAGAACTGCAAGGGGAAATATACAAATCAATGATTATACTTAGAGATTTCAGGACCCCTATCTCAATCGCTGATAGAAAAAGCAGGCAGAAAATCAGCAAGAATTATCACAGACTTGAACACCACTATCAATCAGCTTGACCTGATTGACATTTATAGAACACTCCACCCAGGAACAATTTGAGCTGCATATGAGCTTTTACCAAGATGGACCATATTTTGGGCCATAAACAAGTCTCAGTAAAGTCAAAATGATTCATGTCATATAAAGTTCCTGTCCACAACAGAATTAGAAACACACACCTACCATATAATCCAGCCATCTTACTGCTTCACTTGTTCATAGCAACTTTATTTATAATAGCCAAAACTGAAAACTCAAATGTCTATCAGCAGATGAATAAACAAATTCCATACAATGGAATACTACTCACAAATAAGGAACAGACTATTGATACACATAAGCACATGGATGAATCTCAGATAAGTATGCTGAATGAAAAAAGTCAGACAAAAATACATAGTATATGATTCCATTTATATAAAGCTCTAGGAAATGCAAACTGATCTATAGTGACAGAAAGACCAGTTGTTTCTTGGGGATGATGCCTTAGTCTGTTTGTGTTGCTATAAAGGAATACCTGAGGCTGGGTAATTTATAAAGAAAAAAGGTTTATTTGGCTTATGATTCTGATGGTTAGAAAGTCCAAGATTGGGGCATCTGTTTCTGGTGAGGAACTCGAGCTGCTTCCACTCATGGCAGAAGGTGAAGGGCAGCTGGTGTGTGCAGAGGTCACGCGGTGAGAGAGGAAACAAGAGAGTGAGAGGGGAGGTGCCAGGCTCTTTTAAACAACCATCTCTCTCAGGAGCTAACAGAGTGAGAACTCACTCACCACCAAGGGAGGACATCAATCTATTCATGAGATTTGCCCCCATCACCCAAACACCTCTCATCAGACCCCACCTCCAACACTGGGGATCAAATTTCAACTTGAGGTTTGTGCTGATGATTTCATGGGTATGTCAAAACTTATTAAATTGTGCAGTTTGTATCAATTATACATAATTTCATTCATACACATATATAATATATATGGCTTTAAAAAGACAGCTATAGTATAGTGGTTAAAAGGACAGGTTCTGGAGCCCAGCTCCTTAGCTGAATACTGCTCCACCACTCACCTGCCATTGCTTCCATTGCTTGCAACTGAAGGAGTCCCACATGTTAGAGAGGGTGAGGTAAGGTGACAATAAACTATTGGAACTGGGAATCCAAAACCATGTCTCAACTCCTACCAAAACTCACACTCAATTGCCATTTCCTGCTGGTGGGATCAGAGGGGCAAATGCTTGCAACTGGGCATGGAGGGCTCAGCAGGCGGGCAAGGCTACGGACTTGTAAGGCTGGGAACAGCAGTGGCCTGAGCCCTAGAAAGCCTGACAGGAGACTGAACTTCAAGGGAAACCACTCAAGTCAACCCATTTGGGGAAGCTGTCTCACCTCAGACCTGCAACTCTTGCACGAGATTTGAGACAAAACAATAGGACAATGGCATATTTATTTACAACTGGACCAAAAAAAGGCATACAGGCATTTTTTAATTAAAAGTAATAATGATGATGATTAAAAAAGTCAGAAAAATTGATGATGTTTGAACCCTTTATGAGGCATCTGTTTCCCCACTCCCCGCAAAAAAGAGAATCTCTTAGGGGGAAAAAATCCAAGATTTGAATGAACAAAAGACTCCAATACCGTTCTCTACAGCTTGGGTTCCCTTTTCTCCAGCCTGATTCTTGGTGGACGCTGCCTGGTGCTGTGGAGTCACTGTGAGGCAAGACTGAGTTCACTGGTTTGACTGGTGGAGCTGGCAGGCGCTGCCGGAGAATGTGGGGTGGTGAGGGGATGGGCGTGTTCCCAGCTTACCCAGCGTCCTGAGCTTTGTCTCATGGTGGGAGTGCCAAAGGGGCTGGAGCGAGGGTGAGTGGCTGCTACCTGAACCCTAATCCCTGGGTAGATTTGGTCTCTTGTAACTTAAGAGCAAATGTTTGGGACATGCATGGGGTGGGCAGAGGTTGGGAAGAGCAGGGGTTGTGGAGGAGCCAGGCCAGCCACGTGAGCCCCCTCTTTCTAATTTAGGGAGACTGGGCTTCTTGACTGTTCCTGGGAGTTAGGGAAGGAAAGACAGAACTTACCTTCCATCTTCCCTCTCACAAGCAGTTTTTTGGGTGTCCCAAAAAGAAGGAGGCAAGAACTCAGGTGGGAGGTAGAGGGGATGGGTCTGGATAAAAGAACTAAGCATGGACCTTGAGGCCAGGGGACATCAGGGAGGGAATGCCCTGCCACCTAAAGGGAAGGATTTGAGGTCTCCGGGCCTCCTTGTTCTGCCCTGAAGTGGAGGAGGAGAGGGTCTGCCACCAGCACACTTTGTTAAGAGTGGCAACCCCTGAGGAAAGGGCTGAGGAACAACCCTGAGGGGTGAGGCTCCTAGCGGCCTGAGCCATCCCTCCCCAGACACAGACACGTGGGCGCTTGGCTCTGGAAATACGTGGCCCCAGGTCCAGGGTTTCTTGGCACACACAGTCGCTGTGACTGCAAGTCTCTTCCTCCTGTCGATCCAGCAAATTCCGGCTGCTCTGAACAGGGTGGTTCCTGCCATCCTGGGGAACCTGGCCCCCAGTACTTCCAGGGCATTTTCTTGTAGCAGCCAAGACTTGGGCTTGCTCCTGGTGACAAGATGACCCAGAGGCCTGGCTGGAAGCCCTGCCCTGGCAGCCCTGGGAGGAGGCTGGGGAGGAGAGAAGAGGGAGGGAGAGGGGCTGGCAGAGGCTGGTTGGCACTGAGGGTGCTGTCCAGACCGGAGCTGTGCTTTGTCGCAGCATCAGTGGAGAGGACGGGTGATGAGAGGCTTGGAAACCTCCCTGAAGCCCTAGCGTTTCCTCTTCCAGTTAGTCGTGGGGTGGCCAACAGCCCTGAGGAGCTGAGGTGGAGACAGTGACCAAAACCCAGTATCTTGGTGCATTTATCCATCCTGGATCCATTTGTTTTAAAAAGAAGGAAAAAACCCCAAACCAAAAATAAACCTGAATAAACAGGTCAGAGAGTTCCCACTGGAGGGAACTTTGTTAGCACTGAAGAGAAAACAACCCACGAAAAACTCATCCCCCACAGAACTGGAGTAAGATGAAGAAAAATGCACGGTTTATCTACAGGCCCTCCCGCCCCCCACGCAGCCCCAGTATCCAGGAACACTGTGCCAGGAGTTACATTCCAAACGAGCAGGAGTTATTTTATTTTGCGTGCCTGCAGTTCCCCACGCAGGGTGGCTTCTTGTCCGAGGACGCAGTGGGCCCGGCTGTGGTCCACCCTGATCAGTCTATCTTCACGGCAGCGTAGATCTTCCGGACAAACATGTAGGCTGCGTAGAAGCCGATGGTGCCCGTGAGCAGCCAGAAGGACAGGACCATGAGGGCCGTGTAGCCAAAGTAGAGCAGAGAGGGGATGAACTCAACGATGTCCAGCTGGGGCAACAAGTAGGCGAGAAGAGAGTGGTAGACACTGAGTGCCAGGCTGCCATGCAAACTGGGGCCCCCACCCGCTCACTGATATTATGGGGAAACTGAGGCATGGCAAAAGGAAGGGGCTTGCTCCAGGTGGGCAGCAAGGGGCAGGCAGGGCTCATTGCCACAGCTAAGCTTCATCTGTACCAGGGCCTGTGTACTGCCTCTCATGCTCAGGAACTCAGGGGTTGGGGCCAGAAAGCCGTAGGCAGGAATGGCCACAGCTATGACCTTCCTGGTCTTCTGGTCTCCAGAATGGTACAGCACCTGGGTGGCTGGAGCAGCAGTCAGGGAACGGGGAGGAAGGTAGAGGGAAGAGGTGTCCATGGTTCCTAGCCTAAGGACCAGAGAGCTACCTTCGGCCTGCCTCAGCCTACGCTCCTCTCCTTCTAAGAATGTTGGTCCCTTGTTAACATCTCACAATGATGTTTATCCTGGAGCATTTTAGACTCCTTTGTAACTGGGGTGGAGTTTAGAAGCTTGGACAGAGATGCTAGGGATATGTGTTGTGGTGTTTGCTAGGACAATAGGAGGTCATCTGGAACTTTTTTTTTTTTTTTTTGAGACAGGTTCTCACTCTATTGCCCAAGGTAGAGTGCGGTGGCGTCATCATAGCTCACTATAACTTCAAATGCCTGGGCTCAAGTGACCCTCCTACCTCAGGCTCCCAAGTAGCTGGGACTATAGGTGCACACCACTACTCCCTGCTAATTTTTCTTTTTTTTTTGAGACAGGTTCTCACTCTATTGCCCAAGGTAGAGTGCAGTGGCGTCATCATAGCTCACTATAACTTCAAACGCCTGGGCTCAAGTGACCCTCCTACCTCAGGCTCCCAAGTAGCTGGGACTATAGGTGCACACCACTACTCCCTGCTAATTTTTCTTTTTTTTTTTTTTGGTAGAGACAGGGTCTCATTATGTTGCTCAGGCTTGTCTCAAACTCCTGGTCCTCCCGCTCTGGCCTCCCAAAGTGCTAGGATTATAGGCGTAAACCACTGTACCCAGCCATAATCTGGAACTTTGGTATCAAGATATGCCTGGTGGGCTGGGCGCGGTGGCTCACGCCTGTAATCCTAGCACTCTGGGAGGCCAAGGTGGGTGGATCGCTCAAGGCCGGGAGTTCGAGACCAGCCTGAGCAAGAGCGAGACCCCGTCTCTACTAAAAATAGAAAGAAATTATTTGGACAACTACAAATATATAGAAAAAATTAGCCGGGCATGGTGGCGCATGCCTGTAGTCCCAGCTACTCGGGAGGCTGACGCAGAAGGATTGCTTGAGCCCAGGAGTTTGAGGTTGCTGTGAGCTAGGCTGATGCCATGGCACTCTAGCACGGGCAACAGAGCCAGACTCTGTCTCCAAAAAAAAACACCTAAACCAGTTAACCTGAATATGCCACCCTACTGGACGTGGTGAATAGTGAGCAATGGGCATGTCACCTGAGCAGAGCCAACAAGAGTCTTTGCTGGGACTGGTATACAATGGAAAGACATTCTTTTAGCTCCAGGGCTGCAAAGCTGAAAAGACTAGACTCCAGGGCTGCCATTGGCCGGCCACCTTTCTACTTTGTGGAAAGATTCTGCACACAGACTGAGCTGAAAAAAGACGCACAGAGCTAAGTTCTGCACACAGAACTCACATGTTTTGAGACCTTGGGTCTAATCACGTCTAAGGCTAGAACTCCAATTTCTTAAACTTTCCAGTTATATTAGCCAATATATTCTCTTTTTGTTTAAGCCACTTTGAACTGGGTTTTTGGTCATTTGCTACACATGAGAGTTCTGATTAACATGGGCTGTAGAGGAGGGAGATGAGATTTGTTTTGGATGATCCCAGGAATAAGACTAAAGTCTGAGGATGGGAGTTACAGGGAGGCAGACTGCAGTGTGAATCAAGAAGACCTTGATAGTGACAGGAGCTGTCCAGGAAGAGAATGGGAGTGTCAGGAGGGAATGTCACTGGATGTGCTAGACCAGGGGTCAGCAAGCATTTTCTGGAAGAGCCAGATTATAAGTATTTTAGGTTTTGCAGGCCACATGGTCTTTGTTGCAACTGTTCAACTTTGCCATTGTAGTATGAAAGCAGCCACAGACGACATGCAAACGAATGACCGTGGCTGTGTTCCAGTAAAACTTTATTTACAGAAACAGGCCTGCTGGCCCATGGGCTGCAGTTTGCTGACCTCTGAGCTAGATGATCATCTGCTGTGATTGTTGGAGAAGATGACTGGAAGCAGGGGTAGAGCACTGCACTAAATGATCCTTAAAGTCTTTTCCAACCCGATTATTTCGGGGAAGGTCATTCCAAGCTTCAACCAACTGACCTACAACGCCACTGTGCAAATACACTCTGGTTGCAAGCAGAGGACTGCTTGCTTGTGGGCTTTGGAGACCCAAAGTACCATGGGTGAGGTCAAGTCTTAAATGTTAGCTTTGGAGTTGAGGGGCCACCAGAGCTCCCCCAAACTCCACCCAATGGCCTGTCTGGTTCATGCATTGTCAAAACTGTTATGGGGACTGGTTTGTATTCTTACCCCTGCCACTCTTTTGGGGACAGTGAGCTCTGTGAGTTTGCCCTAGTTCGTTACCCAGGCTTCCTTCTATTATCGGACCACACTTTACTATGTGGGCTCACGTAGCAAGGAGGACTCTAAGATGCAGGCGAAGCCCCTGCCCATCCTCTCCTTACTCTGCAGGACTGAACACTACTTGTGTGAAGAGAAGGAAGCCTCCAGAGACAGGATGCCTGAGGTCCTAAATTAGGGGTCTAAAGATTATTTCAGCACTTCCTGCTTTTATCTTTATTAACTCCTTCTATCTACTTTTCTTTCATGTTACTGTTCTTTTTTTCCTAGTTTCTTGAGGTGAATATGGTATTAGAAGTTTGTCTTATTTTCTGTCGAAAGCACAGCAGGTGACATACTGCCTTTTAGTCCTGCTTTGGCTGTATCTCATAAGTTTGGCATGCAGTATTCTGTCATTTATCCTGATGGCTTTTGTCTTCCAAACATACAGAACACAGATTCTCTTTTTCCCAAAAAGATGCACGATCTAGAGCAGAAACAGTTCTAGATGGCTTTGGTCCTCCCCATTCCAGGTAGGAAAGTAAGATTCAGACCCTTGGCTTTTTCTACCAGCATCCTCCTTTCAATCATCCTGCCTGTGAGGACTAAGAGGATCCTATCAAGGAGGGAGGTACCTTGTTAACAAAATAAAAGATGGCATAAACCAGGACGTAGAATGCAGAGCCCCCGGAGACTAGGAAATTTCTCCACCACCAGCGGTAATCCTGAGGAGGAAACAGAGGAAGGGTCATCACTGAGCCTAGGCAGAACCTCTTCCTGCCAAAGTTCATGGGTACCTGAAGGGCCGAAGATTCTGGGTAAGAGCAGTAATATTTGGGGTGATGGAAATGTTTTACAGCTTGACTGTGATGGTGGTTACACAACTGTATGCATTTCTAAAAACTACAGTATTGTAAAATAAAAAGGGTGAACTTCACTGTTCATAAATTATACCTCATTAAAAAAAATCAACAACAAAAAGAGACAAGCAGTAACAACATTTCTTGAGCAAATGCTTACCCACACGCCAGGCACCATCCTAAGTGCTCTACGTGAATCTGCTCATTTAATCCTCGCAGTAGCCTCCAGGTCAGGCCCTATCAATATTCCTGTCACATGGACGAGGAATGGACGGCACAAAGGTTAAGCAATGTGCCCAAGATCCAGAGCTATTAGTAGAGGAGCCAGGATTCTGGCCCAGGCTGTTTGTCCCACAGCCCTTGCTTCATCCACTTTGCCAAGAGCTAGTCCCCAGAGGGAGGGCAGGTCACCCAATGTGCATCAGCCTGCTGGAGAAATTCCTACTGCAGTGGACTCAGCACTGACAAATCTACAGTCCTTTTGTCAAGACGTGGTGACTATCCCATACAACTAAGCTGTAAGGTCTCATTAACTCCAGGTTGCAGCTGAAAATACGACGCTTGGAGGGGCAAAGCAATATACTGATCCAAGACCTCACAGCCAGAAGAGGGGACCACGCAGGAAATGCAGACCTAGCCTCTTTGCACAGCCTCACTGGCCTATTCAGTGTGGGATCCAGCTCCGCCCCTCCCCCCTCCCCCTGGGTCCCATTGGTCTCACCTCTGCACACAGCTGGAAGTATACCATGACAATGCTGATTTGTGAACAGGACACCACCAGGATGATGAAAACGAGGAACAGGAAGCCAAACAGGTAATAGAACTGATTCTCCCAGATTGCCTGCGGACACACCACAGTGGGCCTTCAGCTGGCCTGCCCCCATCCCACTGTCCCTTCCACCGGCATACCACCTGTCACTAGGGCAGGAGTGGAGACACCATCATGATGTCATCGGGGCCTTTGGGCCTGGCATGTGGCTCTGACCAGAACCTCTTCCCCAGACTAGGGGCTGAATCAGGCTGCTGTTAGGGAGGGGCTGGGACACGACTGACCCTGCTCTTGGCAGCTTGTAGAAAATAATGATTCCTATCCTAATAAAAATTATACAGCAGCTACCACCATTCAGAGGCAACTTACCAAGCACCAGGCACTGCACTACATGTTTTATATACATTGCTGTATGTGAGCCTGTGAAAGCTTGGCCTTTTATAACTGAGGAAGTCAAGGCTCAGAGAAGCTAGTGACTAGCCCAGGGTCACACAGATGGGATAAAGGTGGCCTCCTTGGAGGGTATGATTGGGCCAAAGGGCCCCCAACCCATTCCCTGACCCTTCTGGGCAGGCCTGAGTGGGCAAGGTGGTCTCAGTAGGGAGGGGCTGGACCACAACTCTGGAACAGCAGATACTGCCTGGCACTGACTTGGTGGAAGGCACCACGTGTGCCTTCGGCACCAAGCTGGGTCAGCCAGACACTGACGGCTCCGAAGAGTCCTCCTGACACTTTCATCTTGGCATTTCTGGGCAGGAGTCATCATCATCACAAGAGCATTTCCTGAATGCCAAGAGCCTTTACAGATATTACTCGTTCCAGCCCCACAAGGATCCTGACAATAAGTGTTCATTCTGTCCACTTTTCTGGGAGTTTTGAGTAATGCAGACAGGTAAAGATGTACAGGGACCCAGAATTCAAAGCAGATGCAACAATGCTATTAATCACAGTGGTGAATGACTGCAGTGTCACTGAGCAGCTTCTATTTACTGAGCCCTTTCCACCCACCAGACCTGTACACATGGCATATCTCATTTAACTTTCAAAGTTGTCCTGAGAGGCAGGGCTGTTACCCGACTTCAGGTGCAGAATGGGACTGTGAGAGGTTAAACGGCCCATCTGAAATTTCACAGGCAGTAAGTGGCAGAGCACCAGAGTGGAGGGGGAGACAGACACCAGGCTGCGTGGGTAGAGGGGTGGAGGTAGGCAGCAGTACTCACACTGAAGATGAAGAAAAGCTCGATGAACATGGCACCGAAGGGCAGGATCCCAGCCATGAGGATGCTGCCACAGAACAAGAGGGTTAACACTGCTAGGAGACGCAGGCCATCAGGAAGCCCCAAGCTCCCTCCCAAGCCAGCATGAAAGGAGAGTGCCTACATGGCTGTGGTGGTTCTATTTCTTCTGGCATGCTTTTGTACCACTATTACCTCTTGAGAGGTAGGCAGGATGGACATTATTCTCCCCACTTTACAGATAGGACATGAGGTGGGGTGACTTGCCCAAGGTCCAAGTCGTGGTCTCAACCTGTCTCACCATTCCCTTCCATCCTTCCCTCCCCTGTTTTGTCCCGGTTTCTAGGCTGACACCAAGTCTGGCTATAACCTGGTCCTCTTGATCTTGGAGTGAAGCTAAGCTTTCCTGAAGTCTGTTAGAGCCAGCTGGAGCTGCAGGAACACTAATCACAGCACCCTTGGGGGTAGGATACCCTCTCCTATGTCCTCCCAAGGAGACAGCTCAGGGGAGCGTTGGCCTCACCTACTCCACAAGTCCCCTGCTGGAAGACTTACCCCACAAATCGGTTCATGTACCACCGCTGTTCAGGGATCTGCCGGGGAATCTGGTTGGTGCGTACAGGGTTGTCATATGGCTGCTTGCGGAAGCCGAAGTAATAGCCCAAGTAGACGAGGGGCAGGGAGATCCCGAACCACATGCATAGCAGAGCCACCATGGTAGGAAACGGTACCTGTGGACACAGCGCTGTGAGGCCCACAGGCTGTGATGCCCAGGATGGGGACTATGCAAGGGCTTGAGGGACCTTCTGGGCTCCAGGGAAGAGAGGCCATATGTACAGCAGAGCCACTGTGGTGGGGAAGGTCCTGCAGAAGCCCCTTCCCCCCACCACCCAGCCAGAATCTCCTGGGGCTGACCCTAGCCCTGGGGGCAATGCGGAGTACAGACGGGCTATTTGGGCTCCCGGTGAAGAAGGAACCTTGACATCCCAGGGGAGAGATGGCTCATCATGTAGGGAGGAATTGGGTAGGAATGGGGAAGGAAGGGACTGAGAACACGAAGGGGAGACAATGAGGCCAGAATGAAAAGAAATTACATGTGATATGTTAAGTGAAGAAAAAAAGGGAAAAAACAAAACTGCACAAAGCGCTCCTGATTTTGTTAGAATAAAACACTACAATATATTATTAAGTTAAAAAAAGCAGATTATAAAACTGTATGTACAGGCCGGG
>NW_012136303.1:4008273-4033067 GCF_000956105.1 Propithecus coquereli
AGGGTCTGTTGCCTGAGCAATGAGTGCAGTGGTGTCATCATAGTTCATTGCAACCTCCAACTCCTAGGTTCAAGCAATCCTACTGCCTCAGCCTCCCAAGTAGCTGGGACTACAGGTGTGAGGCCACCACACCTGGCTAATTTTTCTTATTTTTTTGTAGAGACAAGGTCTCACTATTGCCCAGGCCGGTCTCAGGCAATCCTCCCACCTTGGCTTCTCAAAGTGCTAGGATTACAGGTGTGAGCCACCACGTCTGGCCTATTTCTTCCTTCCTTCCTTCATTCATTTATTTATTTACGGAGACGGGGTCTCGCTCTTGCTCAGGCTAGTCTTGAACCCCTGACCTCATTCATTTATTTATTTATAGAGACAGGGTCTCACTCTTGCTCACGCTGGTCTTGAAGTCCTGACCTCAAAAGATCCTCCCACCGCAGCCTCACAGAGTGCTAGGATTATAGGCAAGAGCCACCGCGCCCAGCCTTACTTCTTTAACTTCTCTGTACTTTGCAAAATTTCTACAATGAGTGTTTATAGTAAGTAGCTGTAATTGAGAGGAAAATGTTGAAAGAGAGAAGGAACACAGGTATTAAAAAAGAGGAAGTGAGAGGAAGGGCATGACTCCATGTTTCCTGAGGATGGCTTGCTAAGTTGCTGGGGAAGAATCCCGTCCTCCAGCTGCCTGGACTTAAGACATCATGCAAGGACCTTTAATGGGCACGTGCAGGTAAAGGGCAGAGGGCTCCACCTGCTAAGGTGAATGGCAAATGCCTGCCCCAACTCTACTGCAGGCCTGTTACTGATGGAGACTCCATCCCCCTACCCCAACTGAGCTCAAAATCCTTCTCAATGCATCCTGGGCAGCTGCTAGCAACATACTGGACTGGGGCTGGTGGGATCCCCACTCAAAGGATAGGACGTTACCCTGCCTTTCCTCTCTGCCTCTACCTGCAGAGACTGGTGCTGCAGGGCAGGGATGTAGAGGAGGAGAGCCCTATTTTGGGATATCCTCACACGAGGCAGCTCTCTCTTGGTTAAGACAAAGGGAAATTCCCCAGTTGGCCCCTGGGCTGTGGAACCTCCCTTTAGAGAAGTGAGCTTTGGCAGTTGTCTGAAAGAGCCCACAGGAAGGCCAGGCCCAGGGCATGGGCAGATGATGGGTAGTGCTGGGGAAACCCCTGCCGGCCCTCAGGGCTGGGAACAGAACTTTGGGGACTCAGAAAAGGGAAGGGAATAACAGGAAGTGGCCTTTGGGAGTGGGACTGAGCACAGCTGGCCCTCTCTTGCTGGAGAGGCAGGGCACTTACCGCTCCTGATGAGTGCTTTCCCCAGATGAAGCAATTCAATACGAAGCAGATGCCAAAAACGACGCCAGGGTAGAGCGTTGCCGTCTGGGAGCAAGAGGGGCCAGGCTGAGGAGCTGCATCCAGGGAGCTCCCCCATCCCAGTGTTGGGGAGAAATTCTCAACCCCTCCTTGTCCTCTGGTCTCAGCTCAAGTATCATTCCTTCTAGAAAGTATTCCCTGACTCTCAGACTATGCAGACTCCTTGTTCTATGCCCTCTTAGGTCTCTGAAATTGCCCCTTCCTTGCTCTCATTCCAGTTTGTAATTGTGTATTTTTGCTACCTGATCAATGTCTGCGTATCCCCGACAGACCTCGTGAGTTCCTTGGGAACTGCATGTCCAGCTTTTTCCACTCCCCTCACTTAGAATGCAGTAGCTATTCAATATATATTGGTTGAATAAATGAATGAATAAAACTTTACAAACGTGTATGTCTGGGCCCCAAGCCAAACCACCTAGAATGATGGTTAGGCTTTACCTGAGCCTTGGGGATGGCAGACACTGGGCTTTGAATATATCATCTCACATAATCCTCGCTGCAGGTCTAGAAGGGGAGGACTAACATTATTCCTTTTAATGAGGACACTGAGGCCCAGCAATGTTAAATACCTCTCCCCACAGCCTCACACAGTCTGTTGAGGGGGGAGCAAGGTACAAACTTGGGCCCATGCTCTTGACCTACTGTGGTGTACTCAGTCA
This sequence comes from Propithecus coquereli, assembly GCF_000956105.1. Classification (NCBI taxonomy): domain Eukaryota; kingdom Metazoa; phylum Chordata; class Mammalia; order Primates; family Indriidae; genus Propithecus; species Propithecus coquereli. The sequence goes on from NW_012136303.1 coordinate 4,010,315, forward strand.
GAATCTCTTGGGCTGGGGTCCAGGCACAGGGAACCAAAGCCCCAGACTTACAGTTGAGTTGCCTCCTTGCCACGCAGTGACTATCGGGCCAGAGACCACTGTGGCAGCCTGAGCATCCAGGTGGGTCAGTGACCACAATGACCAAGGCCCTCTGCAACCTGGCGCTCAACCTCCACTGCCAGTTCCATCTTTGGCCTACCACCCCTCGTACCCAACAACTGGTCACTGCTTCTGCACGTTCCTATCCCTGGGCCTTTACATAGGCCATCAGCACTTGAGGGTATCTGCCTCCTGAGTGCTAGCACTGTACCACCGGCCTTACGTGCAGTCTCTTTCCACCCACACAACAACTCTGACAGGTAGACGCAGCAATCCCCATTAGAGAGATGGGCAAACCGAAGCTCAGGTGCTAGTCAAAGTTATCAACCAAGGAAAGAACAGAGCCAGGATTGGTGATTCCAGAACCTGAGGCCCCTATGCTGGCTGCTTCCGTGTGAAATCCTCCTCTTTAAGGTCCAGCTCACATGTCACTCCCTCCCTTCCTTTGTGTTCCTGTTTTACTCTGCTGTGTAGCAGGGACTTCCTCCTCCTCTGCCTTACTGGCTGAAATTTATTGACTGGACACTGTGCTAGACACCAGGGGTACAAACAGGAAAAAAGGCAGACCCCTACATGGAGAACAACATACACAGCAATGCTTCCCTCTGCCAAGTACTACTTAGCTTTTACCAAGGCTCTGCCCGGCTCCTCTGGAGCACTGAGGAGGACACTGAGGGCAGAATCAGGGGAGGCAGCAGCCTCCAGAGGAGTGATGCTGGAGCTAAGACTTAAAGGATGAGGTGACACTAACCAGGAGAGGAGGGTGAGGCGTGGCGTGGCCCAGGCAGAGGAGATGGCACAGGCAAGGGCAGAGGAGAGAAGGTAGTTGGGCACACACATTGCAGCAGGCTGTGGCAGAGGCCCAGCTGTGGAGGGAGGGCAGAATCTTGTGGGCAGACCATGGACGGCCAGGTCAGTCCAAGTGAGAGGCAAGAAGCCTCAATCTGGGCCAGAGCCTCAGAGATGGAGAGATAGGAGGGGATTTGTGGATCATTTGGCAGGAATACCCGCGACACTTCATGTCTAAGAAGAGGCGAGGCACGAGGGAGGAGAAGGAGGACAGGCAGCTTCCCGGGTTTCTGGCCTGGGCACCTGGATGAATGATGGGGCCACCAGACGTAAGGGGGAAGAGACTGGGTTTGGTTCAGGACCTGTCGAGGGAGAGCCTGGAGAGTGTCTGGAGGGAGACTTTACCAGGAAAGGCTCTCTTCGGGAGAGGGGAATGGTGGATTTTATTCCTCTCTAGATCCCTGGCTCTTGGCGCACAGTGGCCTAAGAAAAATGCTTGAATCATCAAGAATGTGGGAACCATTCTGATCCTTCCAGAGCAATCACCATCACAGCTCTTCTTTACTGAGGGCTTACTCTGTGCCTGAGGCCTAGCAACCAGAACCAACACAGCCTGAGCTCCCCTGGAGCTTTTGACAGCTGTGAACATGTTTCAGAGTGCTCGCCCTAGAGGCTTCTCTGAGTATGGGCACCCAAGGGTGTCCCTAGTCCTCTAAGGGATTCACTGGCTCTGGGAGAAGCAGCTCAGGGGTCCCTAGGAGGTGAGGTTGACCCCTAGACTCCTCTGGTTTCTATGGTCTTTTCTGTTGCTAAGCTCTCTCCTAAGCCCAGGAGGACAGAGAAGGGCAGGAGCTGTCCTCACAGAAGAGGAATGGAGGCACCAAAGTCTGGTGGACAGGCTGACAGTTAATGTGGGCCTGGCCTCTTCTGTCTTTGGCTGGCAAGTCCCTCTTTACTCTGTTGGGCAGGGTGTCTCCCAGCAGCCCTGCTGTTCTAAATCCTGCTATTCTGAACCCCTAATTTCTTCTCTTGCTCGAGCCATTGGACAATGTAGGTTAAAAATCACCTAAATTCAAATCCTGCATCTTGCAGATGGGGAGTTAAGGCCCTAAGAGGTCTTGCTGCGAGCCTGCGGGTAAGAGCTCCACATTCCTGACCCCTGGCCTGTGCTCCTCCTGCTACATCATGCTGCTGCTCAGACTTTGGCTCAAAAATCCCCACCAGTGCCTGCCTACTCTCTTCCTGAGCCACCCAGGAAGAAGCTTCTTAGCTCCCCACCAAACAGCAGGAGAAGGTTTAGAACACTTACACAGAAGGCTCCTTTCTTCCAGCGATGGCCTTTTAGAGTGCGGTATAGACGGCCAGCAGAAAATCCACCAAACACTCTGTGGAGAAATGGCAGGGATTCACACCAAGAGGACCTGTTAGCTGGAGTGAAAGAGGCTTGTGCCGGCCCCCAGGAGCCCCCTCAGACACACCTACCCCATGAACATGAAGAGGAAGCAGGCTGTGGTCATGAGAGCTCCCCGGCTAGAGGGCGACAGCATCCCAAGCATGGCCACAACTGTGGAGGGAGGGAGGGCAGGGCAGAGAAAGTCAGGGGGGCTGATTGCCAGGTCCCCAGCCCCGTCGTGGACAGGCTCACCAGGACACTGGGCAGAGGGGGCTAAATGAGGCTCCCTTCTCCCTTGGCCTCAACAGCATAGTCCCTTCCCCTCTACAGGAGAAGACTGGTCTTAGCTGGGGCTTGGAGGAGTGCAGCAGCTGCTGGGCTGTGCCTGGCCAAATCTTCTCTGAAGCTTCCAGTCCACAGAGCTCTTGTAACGAGCCAGACGCTGGGCTGAGTGCACCACAAATGTCGCCTCACTGATTCTGCCTTGTCAACTCTGCAAGGTGGTGATCAGTTTCTCCCCTTTCTCAGACAAGGAAACTGAGGCTCACAGAGTTAGTGGCCTGTCCAAGGTCACAAAGCTTGGATGCATGAGGCTGAGATACAAATCTAGGCAGACTAACTCCAAAGCTATCTGAAACTATTACATATTAGTGGGTTTTTCTCAGATTAAAAAAAGACCTGATTCCAGTCCTGACCTTGGTACTGACTTTGGGTAAGTCACTTACCCTCTGACTACAAAAGGCCCATCTCGCAGCAGTGATGCGTGGCTTCCCTGATGGAGCAGACATGGTGGGCTCTGTAAATGGTGCTGGGAAGGAACCCAGCTGGTAAATGGTCCTGGGCGGGGGCTATTGCTGGGGTTGACAGCTGTCTGGCCTGGACATACTGACATGTCCACCTGGTGTCAAAAGCTTGACCCTCCTTCTCCAGGGAGGGAAGCCCACCCTCCTCTCCTTGAGGCACACAGAAGAGGCGGCCATGCCACCCACACCCAGCCCCACTGAGCCCACTCACAGATGACAATGAGGATCATACAGAAGAGCTGAATGCCTGAGCCCAGCAGGGAGCTGAGGATCATGGGGTACTGGGGGGGCCTGAAGACGTCACCGTGCACCAGCTTCCACCCAGACTCCTCCATGGTATCTTCCTGCAGCAAAGGGCCAGAGAGTGAGGCTGGAGGCAGCCCCTCCAAGGACCACCCCCGAGGCTCCCTCAGCTATCAACCGGCTCTGCTCTGACACAGGAGTGCAAGTGACGACAGGCCACAAACACGACACCGGTAGCTGTGTAAAGGAAAATGTCCCCAAATTCCACAAACCGAGTGTGTAGGAAAAGAATGTAACAAATCAACACAATAAAATGTTAACTGTAATAGTTCTTGGATGGTGAGATTTAGAAGCAATTTGGTTTTTTTTCTGATTATAAAAGAAATTAAGTATTCTTATTTGTGTAATAAAAAATAAGTAAAAAAATTTTGGTATATGGCATGAAATTCAAATGAACAAAACCCAATAAATATTATGGAAAAAATTTAAACAAAAAGATGTTAAAAAATGATTTATACTCCCACTTAAGGATATTGCTGTATTGATATATTTCCTTTAGTCTTTTATGTACGTATATGTTTATATGTATGTTTTAAACAATGAAATTGGGATCATACTGAGTACTTTTGTTATTTTCAGTTGATATTTGATTGGGAGCATTTCCTCATGTCAATAAATACTCTTTGAAATTATATTTCAAAGCTGTAATAAGTATTTCTAGACCAAGTCTTTGTGTTTTTCAATATTTCCTTAGGAAAATCCTAAAATAATTTCTGTGTCAAAGCAAGTTGCCTATTTTACAGTTCTTGACCAATCGCTTTTCAGAAAACTACCAATTTACACTTGCATGGGTGGTATGGGAAGTGCTATCTTATGTTAACCTTGCCAACAATTAGTACTATTAAAAAAAAAAATCTGTACTAATTTGATGTCCAAAATGGTCTTATGATTATTTGAACCTGCATTTTCAGGGGTTATTCATGAGGTAAAAACAGTTTTTCACATGCTTACGTGCCATGTGTAGTTCCTTGTCTATAAACTTCCTGTTCGTCATTACATTAGAGATTTTAGGTTTTTGGTTTTTTTCCTGAAGAGACTTTATACAAATTCTTTCAACTATACTACTTTTTTCAAGTTTGTTGCAAATATTGTTTTGCCACTTCCTTTTTCTGTTTTGTCTATGTATCTGACAGGCAGAATAGTTTTTAAAACATTAATGTCAATTAACTTTTCTTTCTGTGACTTCTTTCATTGCTTTTACGCTTGGAAATTAGAAAGCTCATCCTCATCATTTTGGGTAATTAAAAATTTTTTCTCTGTTTCACCTTCATGAGGTTTCCTCTGTGAGTGATAACAGACACACACACCCCTCCCAGTCTGGTAGGCCCAGAGCCCTACTGCTAGACTGCCCTCCTTCTCCAAGTCCATCCCTCCCCAGCCAAGACCTCGTACAATGTCATCCTCCTTGTTGTAGTTGGCAATGTCCTTCCGGAGGGTCCGAATGATAATCATGCTCAGGATGCCTGAAACAGACAGGGGTGGGGAGGAAGAGCTGCTGGCACTGCCAGCAGTCCTCTGTGCCCTGTGCCCCCCTGGGCTTGGTGTTTTGCTGGCGTACATGGCTTGTTCCAGTAGGAACTGGCTATCCAGGACCTCAGGTCCTCTTCTAGGCGGAGCTCCACTCCAGCTGTGCACTCCACCAAGGGAAGGGTGCACAGAGGGATACTGCCCGGGCTGGGGAAAGGAAGTGCCACTGGGATGGTTGGGGGTAGCCAAAGGATGCTGCTTTTTGTTCTAAAGAGTATCCCAGCTCTTCCATGGCTTGATCCTGACAACTTCTCCAGCCTCATCTCTCCCAGGCTCACTACTCACTCCACCTCTGGTTATTTGCTGCTTTTAGCCACCTACTAGCTCACAGCCTTGTGGCTCTCTCACCTCCATGCCTTTGCCCAGGCTATTCCCTTTGTCTGAATGCCCCACCCTGCCCTAACTGACTCATATTCATGCTTCAAGACTCACCGAAGACATCTTCAACTCTCAGTACCCCTCAAAAGTTCAGAAATCCCCCACCCCCATTATTTCCCTATTTCCCTCCCCGGGCAGCAATGCAGTGGTTAGGAGAATGGGCTGCATGACCTTGAGCTCACTTAATGTTTTTAGGCTTAGCTCATGAGGCTTCAAGGATTGAGGTGTTTGTACAGTGCTTAGGACAGCAGCTGGCCCCTTAGTAAGTGTTTAATAAACAGTAGCTAGCATCATCTTCACTTCTCACATGATATTGAAACAATCAGTGTCATTCCACCTCTGTCCACCACCCTCTCGCCATCCAGCTTCTCGCCAAGTTTATCTCACTGCAGGAGTGTGACACTCATTGGAACAGTCTTTACCTGGGTCTCTGAATGACGGCTCTTCCTCCTCGTTCAGAGAGGCCTTCCCTAAAGTAGCATTCACCCTTTCCTCAACTGTTATGTATTTGGTCACCTGTTTATCTGCTTCATGGCACTTATCCCTATATGGAACTCCACTATTTACTTGCTTTTTTGTTTCTCTCCCACCACTAGAATACAGACTCTGTGAAGGCAGAGACTGGGGTGGGTTTGTTCAACACCATATCCCCAGCATCTGGCATAGTGCCTGGCACAGAATGAGCACATCAAAGTTTCATGGCATCAGTGAATGCATGCACGTGCAGGTGGATGCCTCAGTCACTCAACCCCAAACCCATCCTCTGCACCCTTCATCCCACAGGTCTCTCACCTGACAGGAAGAAGACCACCACAACGGAGTTAATGATAGAAAACCAGTGGATCTGCACGTCACTCATGGTCAAGTAAGTGTCCCAGCGAGAGGCCCATTTGATGTCACTTTCCTGGCAGTTGGGAGGAAGCATGCAGAGTCAGGCCTCTGCTGGAGAATCCTGGCCCGGACCAGAACCCTCCTCCCTTGCCCGTGAGCTCCAGCCCTACTCACCTCCCAGTGTACAGAGTAGGTGAAGTACAGCTGATTCTCCTTAGTGGGGTCAATTTCTTGGGGTGAGGAGTTGGTACCCTCGGGCAGGGTGCATGAACTCTTCTCATCTGCTTTGAGATCTATGAGAGACAGAGACTCAGTCTATTCCTGTGGCAGCCAGTGCCACTACCCAAGGGTTGTTCCATGGTTGAGGCTGCCTGCTGCTGGGACCCTGGTCTTTAGGGTCTGCGTGGAGGCTGGGAGCAGTGGATAAAAATGGATTTTAAAAATTAGGCTCGTCTTGGTGGCTCATGCCTATGATCCCAGCACTTTGGGAGGCCAAGGTGGGAGTTTCACTTGAGGCAAGGAGTTTAAGACCAGCCTGGGCAACACAGGGAGAGCCTGGTTAAACAAAAAATAAGAAAAATTAGCTGGGCATGGTGGTGTGCCTGTAGTTCCAGCTACTTGGGAGGCTGAGGCAGGAATATTGCTTAAGCCCAGGAATTTGAGGCAATCGTGAGCTATGATGATGCCACTGCACTCCAGCCTGGGTGATGCGGTGAGACCATGTCTCTAAAAAACAAAACAAAAAAACCCCAACAATAACAAAAATTATATTCCCCAGGGCCCTGACCTTCCAAAGGCCTAGGGACTGCAGAGAGGCCTGAGTCTGAGTCCTTCCTTTAGTCAGTCGGTCTCCCTTCACTAAACTCAAACACTGACTTACTCATTCAGTCAGTCCCATTTAACACACAAAACAATACTGATTCATTCTGTCATGTTTACTCACTTAGTTCATCTCCAAAGTCCCAGGACTTCAGTCATTCAATCACTCAGATGCTTTCTCCATTCATTTCCTCATTTTTTCATCCTGTCATCTGTCTATTCATTCAACCAACTCTAATAAGCACCAACTATGTGCCAGGTACTGTGCTGAGTGCTGGAGATAAAACGGTGAGGAAAGGGGACAGAGAGTCTAAGCTCTCAAAGAGCTAGTAGGGGAGCAGATGAACTCAAAACTGTCATGTACACAAATGTAGAACTGTGCTCAGGACACGCATAGCAGGAGATGCAGTATGGTGCTGTTAAAAAGTACTGGATCTATGTTTCAGACTTCTGTGTCCAATTTTGTTTGAAAAGTAGGTTCTGCAGCTTTAAAAAAAAAAAAAAATGCCAGAAAACCACCACCATGGACAAAAGGCTGGGCCTACTGTTTAATTGGAGAGCACGGTCTGGTGAGGGCTGGCAGGTGAGGTGGCACTGGACCAGGTCCTGTGAGGCCCAGAAGGACTAAGCTGGGCTCCCAAACTGCAGAACAACGGCTGATCCTGGGCAAATTCTGGTCTTTGCCAATCACTCCCACAGAGGGAGAGAAACAGAGAAACCTGCTGCCCAACAGCTCTGTCTGGGTCCTTGCCCCTTGTTCTTCAACCCAGAATGAGCTGGCTGGTTCTTGGGAAGAGGCTCCACCAAGCCCCAACTTGCTGTTTGGTCTTGGCCAAGTCACTAATTTCTGTGAGCCTGTGGTTTCTCAGCTATTATCACTACATATCTACTTCCTGTGGTTGCTGGGAAAGAGTAAACTAATAAGGTACCCAGTCTGTGCCACAGCAGACGTCAGATTGTCAGCTTTCCCCTCAACCCCACCTTCTCTAACAGGATACCATGACTCTCTTCGGCTGGACCCATACACCACACCTGAGCCCGTTAGCCAGCTCGGGAGTGTGAGGCGTGAGAAGACCCTGGGTATGGAAGCCCAGGCCCATCCAGCCCTGCCCCTCTGGTCACACCTCCCCACTCACCCTCCAGCCTGATGCTCTGGGGAATCACCTCGAAGCGGACGACACGGTATGTGTGCTCCTGGTCCTCTTCCATGTCCTCCCGGTGGTAGTAAAGGATGAATGAGAGGTGATTGTGCAGGTAGATCTAAAACAGAGCAACAGAGAACAAAACAACTAATGGCAAGAGACAACCAGGAAATCACTCAGGGAGACTACCCAGGTGTCAGGTCCCTCCCCTCACCCAGCATGCCTGGCTGTACCAACCTTCCAACAACACTGTTTTCCTCTTACCACTGCCCTGCTCAGAAACCCTCAAGGGCTCCCTGGAGCTTAACATATAAAAGCCCAATTCTCTTAGCCTGGCATTCAAGGCCTTCTATCATCCGACCTGAATATGCCTGGCTGTCATCATCTTCTAAGTCACATGAGCTCACCGGCCTCCCAGACCCTCCCTACCTTACATCTCTGTTTACCATATTCACTCCAACTAGAATGCCACCCCAACTCCATTCTGCAAAAGCCTACCTATTTTCAAGGCCCACCTCCTCCGTGATAACCTGAATGCACAATGAGCTCCCTCTGAACTCCACTGGCATTAACAGTCAGCGGAAGGCAACTGGTACTTAAGATCCAGGGTCTTATACTGTCAGTTCTCTTCCCAATCAGGACAGAAGTCCTTGCAGGACGGGCTGTGCTTCAAAAGAAATGTTTTTATTTTTTATTCCCTAAGTAATATGTGCCCAGTTCAGAAAATCATAAAGATCAGTAAAGAGAATCACACTTATAATCATCATCATTATTAGCTTATTCTCAGGGGCTGTGCTGTGAGGTGCTCACACAATCTGATTTTCTCTGCGTAACAACCCCAGAGAGTGGCCATCCTTATTACATACATTTTACAGACAAGGAATCACAGGCTCAAGGTTGCTCAGATAACCAGTAACTGGTGGAGGCAGGATTCAGACCCTGGGAGACTGCACGCTCTTGACCACAACTTAGCCCTCTCTCCTACATACCAATGAAGTGCCAGGTTTCTTTTTTGTTTTAACCTTATAAAAGGAATCTGACTTTTTAGGGACTGTGCCTTCACCTCCTTGTAGCATCTAACAGGGCCTTGCCCAGAGCACTCAGACCTCTGACAGACCATCACGCTCAGGGGCACGGGGAGAAACCTGCCTTGGCGATCCTCATATTTTCTGTTACGAACCTACAGCTGAATATTTCCCCGTTCTCCACGGCCCTCAGTGCTCCTGACTCGTGAGGTGTGGCTCCCCAGCCCTGTGAGCACGCCAAAGACACCATACCTTGTTGACATCCATGAAGCCGAGCCGGTAGCCATGTTCAAACTGCACATCTTTTTCCTTCTTCTTGTCATCGCTGTCTCGGTTGGAGTAGAGCTCCAGCCGGGTGGCCACAGGCAGGTTGTCAGCAATGCTGGAAACCCAAGGCCCTGCTCAGTCCCTCTGCACTGCCTCTCCCATCAGTGCCCTCCCCTATGTGAATCTGAGGCCAGTAGGGAGCAGAGGACAACTTACAGGTGGACATAGTAGTCTTCTGTGATCCGCTCGGCCACGAGCCGGCTCTGCTCCACTGTCAGGGTCACGGGCTTGTTGGACTGGCCACACAGAACTTCACACTTCTTCTCACTGTTCATGAGAACCTGGAAAGGGGTGTTGACAATCCGATCCCCTCTCAGCACCTCTCCTGCCGTAAGAGAGACAGATCCGAGCTCAGAGCTTCAGCCCTGAGGTTGCTGAGGTCAGCAGAGTCACAGAGATGCAGGACTGCAGGGCAAAAATGGACTTCCAAGGACTTCAGCAGTACCCAAGCCTGGCAGTGAATGCCCTTCCCATCTGTTCAAGTCTAGCTGGCCCAGCTAACCCCCACCTGTCGCCTGCTCCTCTTCCTTTGTGCTCTAGTACCATTGGACCCCTCAGTACTCATCAAACATTTCATACTCTTCCATGCGGCTGGGCCTCAGTCACTTCCTTTGCCTGGATTGCCATGCCCTGCCCCATGCTCCTGGCTGCAAACTCAGCTTCCATTTCACTCTCTCCAGCAATTCCTTCCTGACTCCTTTAGGACAAGCTCGTCACTTCCTCCTCTGATTTCCCTCTGTGCCGAGGCAGCATCAGGCAGTGAAGAGAGAAGGCTCCAACTGCAGACCACCTGCTACTGCACCCTGTCTCTGCCACTTACTAGCTTAGCAGGCTTGGGAAGTCACTCAACCTCACTGGGCCTCAATGTCCTTATCTGTAATACGGGATAATAATAGCACCCACCTCATAGGGTTACAGTGAGGAATAAAGGAATTAATCTAAGTAAACTACCAGGCACAGAGCAGACAAGCAACCAACACTAATTTTATCATTAGCACCTTTTCATATGTCAATGATGTTACTTTGTATGATGTTCTGATATATTTATGTTTCTAGCTCTCCTACCTATGAGCTCTTTAAGGGTAGATTGTTTCTTATTTATCCCTGTGTCTTTAGATCCTGGTTTGGCAGGGAGAGAAGCAGGGTGAATCCAGCACCTGAGGTTTTTATCCAAAACATCCTTTTACTTAACAAACTGGCATGCCCCTTGTGTGCCTGTTGCTTCAGAGTAACCTGCTGCCAGACCTCATGCTAACAGGCACTGAGCAGTTAGAATGTCACCTAAACCCAATGGTGCTTTCACTCTGAGCCATTCAACAACTGATTCTACTGTGATGATGTGACACCGGGGCAAGCTGAAGGAGACCAACCACAGCCAGGACTAACGCCTCCACATGCACTTGGTCTAACGCTTGCCCATCAGTATGGATCCATTTCCTATGGCATTCTCTGCCTAGTCAGCTAGTCATTCATTCATTCCCTCACAAACATGCACTGGGTACCCACTACATGCCAGGCCCTGAAGATACAAAGTTGAACAGACAAACTCATAGAGCTTATGGTCGAGTGAAAAGACAGACTTTGATTACATAATCAGCAAAATGAGAATTTATGGGATAAATTGCTGTAGAGTAGGTCTAAGAAAGCTTCCCTGAGGAAATGGTACTTGAAGTGAGCTCTACAGGAAGAGAAAAAGTTAACTAGGCCAAGAGATAGGGGAAGAACATTCTAGACAGAAGGAACAGTATGTGCAAAGGCCCCATGCGGGTAAGGGTTGGGGGAGCAGTAAATTTGAGAGGCCTGTGTGGCTGCAATGCAGAGAGTTGGGGACAATGACTGGGTGAGCTGGAGAGGTGGGCCAGAGCTGGTCCTCAGGGGGCCCAGGAGCCACACATACCTTGATCTTTACCTAGAAAGCAACGAAAGCCAATGAAGGTTTCTGACTGGGGTGAGGGAAGACTTATCTGATTCTGGTGACAGAAAGGTGGCTCTGGCTGTTTTGTGAAGAAAACAGAGGAAGCAAGGAACTGGCTGGGAGTGATGGCAGTCAGTCATGCAAATGAGTGATGCTGGTGGCTGGAACAGAGGGTAGTGAGGGTGGAGAAGAGGATACAGACTCAGGAGCTACTGAGGAGGTGAAATCTATGGGATCTGGTGCTGACTGGACATAAGGAATTAGTGAGGATGGTGCATGTTAGGAATACCATGAGATTTCTACAACTAGGTTCTAGGTGGGAAAACAAAGAACAGAAAATTTAGATTGAAGGCATTTTCAGTTTTGACACATGAAGTGGGCAGGTAGATATCAAGATTTAAGGCTCAGAGGAGAGGTCAGGGCAGAGGTGGAAGTTGTGAGTTGTCAGCACACAGAAGTTAAGTAGCAGGGCCATGAGCGGTGCTGCTGTAGAGGGCGGCACTCAGCTGTGCAAAACAGAAGCCCTGGCAAGAGATGCTTCCAGTGTGGATGAGGATGGGGAGGCAGTCCGCCCCTCATGTACTCACCATTAAATTGGTACTAATCGATCAAAACTTATGTGCACATATGGAAGTAACATTTCACTGGGTGTTGGGCAAGTGGGAGGGGGAGAAGAGGATGGGTAAATTCACACCTAATGGGGGCGGTACATGCTGTCTGAGGGATAGGCACGCTTGTAACTCTGACTTGGGCCATGCAAAAACAATTTATTAATATGTAACCAAAGCATTTATACCCCTGTAATATTCTGAAATATAAAAAAAATACATTCTACAAATGAATTCTTAAAGAAAGAATATAAATAACATAAAAATTGAACTATCAAAAAAATTTGTGTATGCAAAGAAAATTCAATCAACATTTTTGACAAAATTATTAATCATAAATTTAAAATTTGAAGAAGCTTGCAGTAAATTTCATAACAAATTCCAAATAACCATATTGGGAGAAAAAAACCTTTATCTGTGACAGGTTATCACAAACATACATAGGTAAGAAATGATTTTGTGACTATTACCAAGATGAATTTTTCTGCCTTTGTTATCTTTTGATGCTGAGAGCCAAATTTAAAAATTTGCTTTCCTATACATTATGTAAACATTGTGTAGCTGTTATTTTATTTTTTGAGAAATATTATTATTTTTAAAAATAATTTTGAGTAAAACTTTATATAGGCTCACCAGTATAATAAAATCAAGCTACGCATGAATAAGTGTTTCTAAAATTAAAAAAAAAAAAAAGTGTGGATGAAGCCACCCAGGAGAGGAAGAGGGTGAGGAGGGGCCTGGATGAAGGCCTCTTTCCCCTCTGCCCTGTTTTGGAAGCCTGGTAATGTAGGTGAGCATGCAAAACCCAGGCATGGACTGGCCAGTTAAGAGCAAGGACATCGTAAGACATCTGCATAGCCCACTGCTGAAATGTATTTCACAGATGACAAAGCTGAGGATGACGGAGGATAGTGGCTTGCCCATGACCACATGGGGGGCTGTGGTAATGCTAAACCCCTGGGGCTCTTTCCTCTACACCACATCCTCCTGCCCACTTCTCCGGTCAACAAGGATCTTGTTTGAGCAGAGAAACAACCATCGAGAGGGGAACAGGGCTGCAGAACAAGGAAGGTGGTATCACTTCTTAATATTCGGAAATTAAATTTAACCCAAGAAAGAGGACATACTGGTCAGGAATGGCTCTTTTCTAATACAGAAGTATTCCTTTCAACAACGAGCAAGAAGTCATGAATGTGGACCTTCTAAGAGAACCTGATGTAGTACTCCCAGATCACATGCCACAGCTGCTCCAATACACACACCACGACATGAATCTCCATTCATGTGACAACCATGAGCACTGCCCTCAGACAGCCCAAATGAGCCTTTCTGGAGAAGGCAGCCTGGGACTACAGAAAGAACTCTGGCTTTAGAGTCAAAAACCTGAGTTAAATCTCAATTCTTCCACCTACTGGCCATGTGACCCTGAAGTCTTTCAGACCCTTGAAGTTGCTGTTCCCTCTACTATGAAATGAGGATGATCATACTCAGCTTACAGAGTTACTATAAGACTCTAGGAAGATAGTGCAGAGTGTGATGCTTAAGTGTTGATGAGGATCGGGAGGCAGTCCGCCCCTCATGTACTCACCATTAAATTGGTACTAATCGTTCAAAACTTATGTGCACATATAGAAGTAACATTCATTGGGTGTTGGGCAGGTGGGAGGGGGGAGAAAGGGATGGGTAAATTCACACCTAATGGGGGTGGTTCCTAGGGCTCTGCCATTTACTAGATGAGTGACCTGGGGCAAGTGACTTCACCTCCTTGTGCCTCACTTCCCTTGTCTGTAATAAGGAGACAGTAAGAGAATCTACCTCAGGGTTGTTGTGAGAATTAAATGAGTTAAAGCACAGAAATGCTTAGAACAGTGTCCAGCTCACAGGAAGAGCCCTACAAACATTAATCGTGGTGGTGGTGACCATGATGATAATGTAGAGTTTTTACATTTTTATATCTTTCCATTACAATGATTGGCTTGCAATCCAACAGACATTCAGACAAGGATGTTTTTGCTCGACTTAGGTAGGACATTAACATTTCCCGAATGTCTACTATGTGTCAGGTTCTGGGCTAGAAGCTGAGAAAGGAATATAAGACATAATCCCTCAAGTCAAAGAGCCCTTGGGTGACAAAGGGAAATATTACACAAAGACAGATCGAGATGCAATATGGCAGGATGACGTTTATACACAGAAGTCTCCATTTCTATGAGGTGGGAACATTCCCCAGTTTCATGCAAGATTCGGCAGAAGTTCAGAGAGGTTAAGATCATTCACTATCACACTGAAGTAGTCTTGGACTGCCAAAGAATCCATACTAGCTCCCAGGGGAAGGAAGAAGCAGCTGGTATCAGGGACCTGGAGGACCAAGTGGGTCTGGCTTCCCAGGCAAAGGCAAGGTGGCTAGAGCACAGCACAGTGTGGAGAGGAAAGAAGGGAAATGGCAGGCAGGAGGCAGGCAGGCAGGCATCAGTATACAGATGGTTGGTGGCAGGGTCACGAGCTGTACCACTGCACAGTCAGTGGAAGCCAGCCCAGGCTCTGAAGCCAATCTGTTTGATACCACAAGGCAAAATGTAGGCAAAGTTGGTGTTTGGGGGAGGTGGTGCAGCCCACTTTTGGTTAAACTGGTTCCAAGGTCTGTCTCCAGCTGGTCCAGGACCGCTAATACCTGGCAGAGATATATTTACCAGCTAGGGGTTCTGGAAACATCTGTGCCATAGGTAACCCTGACAGAGAAGGCAGCCCTTTCAGGGGCCTGCTCTCACCTTTCTCCTTCCTAAGGTATAAGAAAAGAAGAAAGTCTCTTAAGTTTCTTGAGTTCAGGAAAAGCATCTTTCCGTGCTTTTATCTCCAGGACTTAACATGGAAGCAGGTACAGTAGAAGCATGAATAACCGTGTCCTGAAGAGATGCCTCCAAATGCCTTTTCCTTTAAGCCTGAAATTCTACCAAATGGAGAATTATTTAAATTAGAATAAAATGGCTACTATTTATGGAATACTTGTGCCAGACACTGTGCTGGGTGTCTCAGATTATTTGAGGCAAGTCTTGCACAGCTTAGCAAGAACTATGGTGACTACTTGCTTTTAGGGCAGAGGTAATCACTCGCTCTTTCCATCAAAAGCAGAGCAGATGACAAAAGCTGGGAGAGAGGAGAAATCTAGAAATCCAGACAAAGCTGGTCTGAGTAGAAGCCAAGTGCTCCAACTCTAAAGGCTGACTGCTTGGATTCAAAGCCCAGCTTAGCCATTAAAAGTATAACCAGAGGAAAGTCACTTAACCTGCAAAATGGGAATAAACATAGCAGCTACCCCTTCAGGGTCATTATGAGGCTTAAATAAACTAGTAGGTATGTAAACTATGTACAATAATAGTGTCCAGCACATAGCAAGGCTAACTGCTATTATTGTTATAAAACCATGCTGGGTGCCCCTTGGGGACAGGTTGACAGCAGTGTAAAAGCAGCACTTACCCAAATTCTCTGCCTTGTAAGTGATTTTGCTGGGCTGGCAGAAGGGCAATGAGTAATATTCATAAGGTAGCTGGGTTCGAGAGCTGGTGAGCTTCACGGCCTGGTGGGAGAAGAGAGGTTGTTGTTCTACCATCCAGCAGAAACCAATAATCCTCTTTCAATAATCCTCCCTGGTACCCACACACCTTTAGTATAGTTGGTAATAGTATCTAATAGGCAAACTAATTGTAGCAGACATAACTGTAGTATACTATATACTATACTGCCCACAATTCTGAATTATTTCACATTTCATTAATTTTAGATTGCTTGCATTACACATTTAAACTCACAACCAAATTCAATACCCAGAATTTTGCACATATTGCTATCCTTTGGGCTGATATTTTCACTTCTGAGCATCGTTCTTGAGGAAATAACTTCAATGAGGGGAAAAAAGCCTTTAAGAACAAAGAAGTTCACTTCTGATTCACAACCATAGTGGTCTTCTTCAGTTCCTTGAGTCAGTCAAGCTCTGACCCAGGGTTTGAACCTGCTGCTCCTTTCTGCCCTACTCTGTGCACATGTGGCTTCTTCTCACATTTAGGTCTCGGCTGAAATCCTGACCTCTGAGTCCTGCCCTAAACAGCGTGTCTAACGGAACTCCCATCATTCTCTACTTCAACACTCTGTTTCCTTCGCTGCATGTCTGATAAGATATAATCATTTTGTTTACCTATTTTTTAAAAAAAATCACTTTCTCCCACTATAATCTAAGACTCAAGCTCCATGAGGGCAAGGACTGTGTGTGCCTCAGTCACCTCTGTAACCCCAGTGCCGTAGAGCTAGGTGCAGAGTAGGTGCTCATTAGATGTTTGCTGAATGAGAGACGACAGAAAACCAAAAAACAACTAAAGGCTCCTACAATGGGAAATTGATCAATAAACTATGATATATTTATTTAATTAAATATTGTGTGGCATTAAAAATAAGGTTTAAGAAGATGACGGAGAATGTTTAGGAAATGATGCAAGCACACAGGATATAGCACTAGAAACGGCAGTAATCACAGGAAACCCCCAAACCACAGATAATATAGAACCCATCAAAATGTTACAAAAAATAAAATTTTAATCTAAATATAACTAAAATTATTTTTACTATTTAGGAAATATTGAGCATTCCTCATGCTTCATCTAAAAGCATAAATAATTTTTAGAATCCACGTCTACAACGCTTATTTAAAACTCTTGCTTTGGAATTAGGAATTTTCCAGATTTTAGAAGGGTAATGTGGTATATATACCATAGGTTTCCTAACACCCCCAGCTGCGTCTGGAGCAGTACCTCATGTTCAATGACTATTTGTACAGAAAAATGCAAAAATATTCATACTGAGTGGGATAAGTCAATAAACAGCTTCATGTTCAGTTCAAGCCAGCTCTTGCCTCCAGTGAGCTTAGAAAAACTTTGAATTTCAGAGCTTTCTGGATGTTAGATTGAGGACATTAAGGACCTCTATTAAGGGTTACACGAACTGCTTGAGAAAAAAGTAGTCAAAAAGTTGTCATCTGTTATAATAATTTTGTGTTTCTCAGCATTCTGTCTCTGGGGACAATCAGAAAAGAATCCATATTATAAAGAGATGAGTCCCACCTTTATGTTCCCTCCCACTCTCTCTCTTCCCACATCCTCAGCTAGGCAGGACTGGAAGCCAGAGCAACCCCCGTAGCCCCTCTGCCACAGCTTTGCTCTGGGGGGGCTTTTGGCAGAGGCAGTGGGAGGAGGATATTGCAGTGGTTAAGAGATGGGGCTTTAGACTAACCCTATGTCTCCCTCATCATGTGACCTTAGGCATGTTGATTTATTTTCCTAGGCCTCAGTTTCCTAATCTGTAAAATGTACAGGAAATCCATAAAACATATAGAATTCACCTCAGAGGGTTCTCGGAAGACATCCTGAGCTAAGCCATGAATAATGCCTGGCATGTAAATAACCTTCAATAAATGTTATTTTAATTACTGTTCTTGCAAGTTATAAGTCTGACTGCCAAGGAAGAGAGATGTTTACAATATATGAACGATATGAACAGATGCTGTGAGTTATGCAGAGAAAGCTGGTAACAGAGAGAAGGATAGAGTAGATAAAAGAGGGAGGCAGAGATGCCAAAGAGGAGGAGGCAGTTGGAGCAAGACAGAGATGCAAAAAGAGATGGGCATGGACACATACACACAGAGAGAAAAGAATGTTTGAGAGCAAAAGTGAGAGTGAGAAGGAGACAGATGCACACATACACAAGCACACACAGAGACAGAGAAAGAACCAGAAATGGGGAGAGGATATGAAGAACGAGAGGTACAGGGAGAGAGAGATGAAGAGGCAGGGGTAGAGCTCTCAGAATCGCAGGGCTCCTGAAGATAATCTAGGACACTCTACTTCCAGCCTGTGTAGCATGCAGTGAACCCTTTCTCCCAGGACAACTGGATGGACATGCACAGCTGCCCATGGTCCTCTAGCCAGGCTGCTTAGCGCAGAGGCTCCAACAGCTCAGGAACACACTTACCTTGATCTCTACAGGGTCGTTCTGGTGGAAGTTGATTGGCGCGACCCCAGGGACATAGAAGGCGCTTGATTCACATGTGAGAGAGAGAAGCAGCAAGGACCACGGCAGCCAATTCTGCTTGGAAGAAGAGAGGCCACAGTTGAAATGCGGGAAAGACGTGAACATCCCCTGGGACAGATCAAGTCACACCATCTTCATGTCTGCTTTACCTGACCCAGTGTCGCCCTCTGTTCCTGGAGCTTGAGGACCACGTAAAGGTTGCCTCTCAAATGCCCCCAAGAGCACCACAAGACAATTCTGCACTTCAGGAATGAGCCACAAAATGGGTCAAGTAATTAATATCTGAGCAAAAGGGAAAACCGTCAAACAGGAGCCACATCTCCCCATTCCTGGATCAATCTTTTTTTTTTTTTTTGAGACAGAGTCTCACTCTGTTGCCCTGGCTAGAGTGAGTGCCGTGGCATCAGCCTAGCTCACAGCAACCTCAAACTCCTGGGCTCAAGCAATCCTACTGTCTCAGCCTCCCGAGTAGCTGGGACCACAGGCACGCGCCACCATGCCCGGCTGATTTTTTTTTTCTACATATATTTTTAGCTGTCCAATTAATTTCTTTCCATTTTTTGGTAGAGACGGGGTCTCGCTCTTGCTCAGGCTGGTCTCGAACTCCTGAGCTCAGAATGATCCGCCCGCCTCGGCCTCCCAGAGTGCTAGGATTACAGGCGTGAGCCACCGCGCCCGGCCCTGGATCAATCTTTTAACCATTTTATGGTGTATCACTCTCCAGGATAGCTAGTGGAAATAAAGGTCCATAGCATTCCATTAATTCACATTTCTCCTTATAGCAACAGGCTCACTTTGTCAGGAAGCTTCTATGTTACCAATATATTTTCCCATAAGCTTCTCCGAAACTCTTCTGGCCTCTCATCACCTCCCATTCTCCTCCTCACTCAGCTCCAGCCACACAGGCCTCTTTGCTGTCCCCTGACAAGAAGCCCTTCTCCACCCCTCAGGGCCTTCATCTTCATGGTTCCCTCTGCCAGAATGCCCTTCCCACAGACACCTGCATGGCTCATCTCTGTCCTTATTTCATTTGGGTCTCTAACATCACTTCCTCCAAGAAGCCGCCATTGACACCCTATCTGAAGAACATCCTCAGGGCTCCAACTACCCATGTCTCCAGCCCCTTACCCTACTTTATTTCTCTTCATGGACTTATCTACTTGACATGTCTGACATGTATTTGTTTATTTGTGTATTGATGTCCCTTCCACTTGAATGTAATCTCTGTGGGAGCAGAGACTGTATCCCCAGTACCATGAATGAACAGTGCCTAGCACAAAGTGGGCACTCAGTAAATATCTGCATGCAGGACAGTTGCCTGGGAATCAAAGGCAAGATAGATCAAATTCTGACCTCAAGAAACCCGCCCCATCAAAGCCTCTCTTTCCCTCCATTAACAATAGTGCTTCACCCCTTGAAATAACCAGAAAAGCTGCCCAATTTACCTGCCTCTGCCTGGCCTGAACAAGCAACTTTTGTCATCCACATACTTGAATCACCAACTCAAGAATGTTTCTGCATCTGCCTTCTCTCTCCACCCTTTCACTGTTGCTGGATTTCAGACACTGGCCACAGCCCCTCTGTCCATCAAGTTCCCCCACCCCCAACACAGACACACACACACAGACACACACACACAGACACACACACACACACACACACACACACACACACACGATTCCTTCTGAAACTCAATTTTAGAGCTTGGGAAAAGTCTTGAGAGCAATATATTCACAGAGTTCTTCCCCTGATTTGTTGTGAATGTTTAAGTATCTGCCAGCTGATTTTCATTATGAAATAACAGTCTGACCCTGATAAAAACAGTGCCATGGCTAAGACAGGTGTACTGTAATCAGGAGGTCAGCAGAATTAGAAGTGAGAGCAGGAAAATCTTTAAAAGAAACGAAAAGAAGGTAAAACAAAGCCTCATGGCGTAGGATTCCATATAAGAAGACATACTTTTCCCCCTTCTCCTTTTTAAAAAAAACTTTTTATTTTTAAATAAATTTAGATTTATAGAAGAATTATAAAGACATTTTAGAGAGTTCCCATATACTCTTCATCCAGTTTCCCTTAATGTTAACATCTTACATAACCATGGGCGAGTAAGGCTTTTAAAAAATAACTAGCTTAAAATTTTTTTAAAAAAGTAAAACATATATAGTTAATAATTCAAAGAGTACAAATGGGTATGGCATGAAAAATAAGTCTTCCTCCTACTCCAGGTCCCCATGTACAATCACTATCACCGATTCCTTGAAAATCCCTCTAGAGACATTCTAAACAGGCACAAAGGGAAGGGTTTCATAGTATGGGTTTGCCTGAATACAAAACCACTTTTTTTTTGAGACAGAATCTTGCTCTATCACCCCAGCTAGAGTGCAGTGGCATCATCATAGCTCACTGCAACCTCAAACTCCTGGGCTCAAGTGATCTTCTTGTCTCAGCCTCCCAAGTAGCTGGGACTACAGGTGTGTGCCATCATGCCCAGCTAATTTTTCTATGTTTAGTAGAGACGAGGTCTCACTCTTATTCAGGCTGGTCTCGAACTCCTGAGCTCAAGGGATCCTCCAGGGTTGACCTCCCAGAGTGCTAGGATTACAGGTGTGAGCCACCGTGCCCGGCTTACATTTTTATTCTTTCTCTCTGAATAGTGATAGGAAGCCTACCCACCGTAGTAGGTTGGACACAGCATCTGATTTCCTCTCCATCAGATTTCCTCCACTTGACCAGGTATCTGAAGATTCTGGCCCTTCCTCATTGGAACGCTTCGCTCCCTCATTTGTCAGTCGTTAGGATGTGAGTGCTTCACATGGGAAAAATTAACTCTGCCCCCCTTTCCCTCTAATTCCCCTCTGTACCCGAATTCTAGTTAATCAAATATAAGGAAGGCAAATCCTATATTACTGACATAAACTGCCATCTAAAAGTCGTTTAAAAAAAAAACAACCCTGAATTTTTGAAAAACAATTCAGAAAACAGACAATCCTCACATAAAGATAATATCAACAAACCACAAACCAATTTATCTTAGAGGAAGGATCAAGAGATGAAAAATGGCAAAGGATATCTTCACAATATGCTAGAATCTTTGAATATAACTCAAGTTGGCAACCAAAAGTGATTCAGAAGTTCAGCTTAGAACTAATGACTGTCAGATGACACTCTTCATTTTAGATATTAAAATGTCACTGGTGTGGTATTCTCATCTGGCTGGATAGATTATAAACAGAAACACTTCTGGGGGTCAATTTGGCACCCTGTATTGCTTTTGGAAAACCCCCCAATACTTTTTGCTCCTGTAATTCTAATTCTAGAAATGTTAAGAAAAACATGGCAATATGCCAAAATGTGTATATAAATGGGTGATCATTATAGCATTATTTAAAATAATGAAATTGTTCACGACTTAGGAGAATAAAACAGCCCATATTAGTGGAATGGGTTAAATTATGTCCATTTATCCATTTAAGTAGTCAATAAAAATTATGATATATTTTTTGAATTGGAATGTTCAAGCTTTAGATTCAAGTAGAAAAAGCGGAGGATAGAACACTGCATGGTAAGATTCCCTTTTTTAAAAAAAAGTTATCTTTGGGAAAATGCTTAGGAGGCAAAATGTGTTATCTGAGTAACGGACTGCTTCCCTTTTTGTGTACCTATATTTTCTAATTTTTCTTAAAGGATTATATAGTATTTATACCACTTCATAAATGACATGCAAGAAAATACCACTGTCTGAACAACTAGGTTACAGCAATCCTAGCTTGGTATGGAGGGGACTCCACCTGCTGGTCCTACTGCCTTTCAAGCAACACCTCCTACCTGATCTTTGTAAGCCTTCAGGGAGACACAAGGATTGTCCCTGCCCTTGGTGAACAGACCCGCTCAGGTTGTTTCTGACATATGACCTCACCTTATTCAAGTCCTACCTACCCTTGAAATGGTTCTTCCTTTAAGAATGCCCTCAGAGTCTCACAGAGAGAATTAGACTCTTTCTTCCATACTTTTCAAGGCATTTTATTAAGTATCTCTATGATGACACTAGAGGAAGAGAATGGAACCATCACCTAATACCCAAATGAACTTTCAAATCTACACATGTTCAAAGACTGCTGCTTAAGTTGCATGGCAAATATTTAAATGTGTGCTTATTTAAGCTCCAACTATAGCACTCCTCGTGGTGAGTTAACCTGCACTAATCGCTTGTCTGGCTTTATTGATGGGGGAACTCAAATCCTTCTCAAGCAAATTAATAATAAGCACCAACCAACTTCTGATGTATAAAAATATGAAACCATCTACTCATACACAGGTTTAATATTAGTCTTTGCTGTATCCCCTTGAGAATCTGATAAAAAACAAAAATTCCTCACATTTAAGTTCTTGACACCCCCCACCTTTCCACGTGTCCAAGGACCTAGGCTGAGAATCCCTGAGAACATCTAACCCCTAAACCATATTTGTATGTCTAGGATAGTGGTTCTTAATCCACTGGGGAGCTTTAAAAAATACCAATGTCAAGGCCTCATCCTAGACCACTGGTTATCCTAACCAATTGTAAGTCAGAATCTTTGAGAGATAGGGCCCTGGTGTCAATATTTTTAAAAGCTCTCTAGGCTGGGCGCGGTGGCTCATGCCTGTAATCCTAGCACTCTGGGAGGCCGAGGCGGGTGGATCGCTCAAGGTCAGGAGTTCGAGACCAGCCTGAGCAAGAGC
>NW_012136303.1:4033405-4034790 GCF_000956105.1 Propithecus coquereli
AAAAAAAAAAAAAAAAAAAAAAGTTCTCTAGATCCTTGGTGCTCAAAGTGAGTCCTGTGGCGAGCAGCATCACCACTACCTGGAAGCTTATTAGAGATGCAGAATCTCAGGCCCCTCCCTAGAACAGTGAATCCGAACCTGCGTCGCAGCAAGTTCCCCGAGTTAAAGCTTAAGGATCACTGCTCTAGACATCTCGAAGTGCAGTCAGAGAAAAGAACCACTACTCAGGTAGAAGTGTTTATCCTAGATAGTACAAACCCCTTAGAGGGAGCGCAGTGGGTCTGTATTTCTCTTTGATTAGGTTTAAAACTACACCCTGACAATCAATAGGGGGGCAGCTGTCATATACTGGGGAAAGCATAAGCTTGGGGGCCCAAAATAAATGCAGGGAGTTGGATCCTACCCCTCAGCTGTGCAGCTTTGGGAACACAACTTTGCTGAGCTCTGTGTCCTCATTGATTAAGACAGACTCATATGGTAGAAGTGGAGCTCAAAAGAGAACATAACTCTGACAACACTTATTAACCAGTAAGCCACTACCCTTATACGTAAGGTATGATTGCTAATAACATGTGGTCTGAACTTCTCCTCCTAGGAAGCCAAACACCAGACCTTTTTGCCTTATCTGCTAGGTTATCTGAAGCCAGGACAGAGGATTACAATCTCCTCTGGTTATCAAGCCAATTAAATCTAAGAAGTTACTTCAGTTCTACCTTCTACTGAAACAGAATCCTCCAGACTTCGCTGAAAGACACCACCCTGGGGAACACAAGGGCTCCCTGAGAAGCTCAGCTTGCAAAGCAAATCCTGAAAGACTTCAATACACGTTCGTTCCAAAGTCTCAAACCAATGGACCACAGTCCTCATTAGTAAGTATAGTGGTGAGTATCACTGCCTGTCAAACCAATGATGCAAGCACACACATAAAAAACAAAAACAAAAGAGACAACAATGCGGATAATACCCTAGCAGGAAAACCACACCAAAAAGCAGCAAGAAGCCAGAGTCACTGAGCACCTACTAAGTACAAGGCACTGTGGCAGACATGGTCCCTTCCTTCCATTTACCACTGAGTCCCTGTGTTGTGCCAAGCACTTTACACTGATTTGTGCCATTCTCACAACTACAACTACAGGGAGATTTTTGTCACTATTTTTGCAGATGACTGCCAGTTACTCTGAGACCCAGAGGTAACATAACTTGCCCAAGGCCATGCAGCCAAAATGTGGAGGAACAGGTAGGCTCTTTTCAACCAGGAGACTGCATTATAAGATGAGACTGGGCTGGGCGCGGTGGCTCATGCCTGTTATCCTAGCTCTCTGGGAGGCCGAGGCGGGCGGATTGTTTGAGCTCAGGAGTTCGAAACCAGCCTGAGCAAGAACGAG
>NW_012136303.1:4035330-4047567 GCF_000956105.1 Propithecus coquereli
TCTCCCTCTGTTGCCAGGCTTGAGCGCAACGCCATAATCATAGGTCACTGCAGCCTTGAACTCCTGGGCTCAAGTGATCTTCCTGTCTCAGCCTCCTGAGGTGCTAAGACTACAGGCATGTGCTACCATGCTCCAGCTAATTTTTAAATTTTTTGTAGAGATGGAGTCTCGCTATGTTGTCTAGGCTGGTCTTGACCTCCTGGGCTCAAGCAATCCTCCTGCCTCAGACTCCCAAGTAGCTTGGACTACAGGTGCATGACAAGACGCCTGGCTAACTTTTCTATTTTTAGTAGAGACCGGGTCTCGCTATTGCTCAGGCTGATCTCGAACTCCTGAGCTCAAGTGATCCTCCTGTCTCAGCATCCCAGAGTACTAGGATTACAGGCATGAGCCACCATGGCTGTCTTACATAGGAACAAATTTTTAAAAAGCAAATTTGTATATTGAAGGTTATGAAACATTGCTAAGAAAAATGAAAGAAAATCTAAGTAATCAGGGAGACATTCCATGTTAATGGATTGGAAGACTCAATATAGTTATGATGTCAATTCTCCCCAAACTGATCTACAGAGTCAACGCAATCCCTATCAAAATTCTAACAGGCTTTTTTGTAGAAACTGACAAACTGACTCTAAAATTTATATGGAAATACAAAGGACCCAGAATATCTAAACTTTAAAAACAAAATTGGAGGATTTATACTACACAATTTCTAAACATATTATAAAGATTGTATGGTAAGGATAGGCACACAGATTAATGGAACAGAATTAAAAATCTAGAAATAAATCTTTATATTTACAGCAAATCGATGTTCAACAAAGGTGTCGAGGCAATTCAATAGGGAAAGGATAGTCTTTTCAACAAATGGTGATTGGACAATTTGGCAGCCACATATACACGGAACCTCAGACCATATACACAAATTCAGTCAAAATGGATCATAGACTTAAATAAAAAAGGTAAACCTAAAAAACATATAGAAAAAAAAATAAGAGGAAACTCTTTGTTATCCTGGGTTAGGCAAAGATGTCTTAGATACAACACCAAATGTTCAGTCCACAAAAATGTGAATAAATTAGAGTTCATAAAAATTAAAAACTTTTACACTTCCAAAGATACCATTAAGAAAATGAAAAGACAGGCTGCAAACTAGAGGAAAATTCTTTGCAAATCATATATCTGATAAGAGACTTGTATCGAGAATATATAAAGAGCACTTACAAGTTAATAAGAAAATGACTGACAATCCAATTAAAAAACGGACAAAAGATTTGTTTAGACCATTTCACCAAAGAAGATATAAGAATGGCTAACAAGCACATAAGAAAATGTTTACATTGTTAACAGGGAAATGCAAACCAAAACCACTGTGAGGTACCACCACATACCCTCTAGAATGGCATGACAAGTGTAGATCAAGTGGACAAGTGGAGAAACTGGTGGCAATGTAAAATGGTACAGCCACTTTAGAAAGTTTGGCAGTATCTTAAAAAGTTAAACACAAACTTACCATACTGGATAGCATTTCCAACTCTAGGCATTTACCCAAGAGAAAAAGACATGTCTATACAAAGACTTGTATGTGAATGTTCATAGCAACTTTAATCACAATAGTCCAAAATTATAAACATTCCAAACACCCATCAATTAGTGAATTAAAAAAATGTAGTACATCTATACAATGAAATACTATTCAGCAATAAAAAGGAATGAACTACCAATACATTACAACAGGGCTGAACCTCAAAAACATTATGCTAAGTAAAAGAAGCCAATGCAAAAAGTCTATACGTTGTTTGATTCTGCTTACATTAAATGCCCAGCAAAGACAAATCTATAGAGACAGCAGATCGGTGGCTGGCTAGTTGTGGGAGCAGGAAATGACTGCAACTGTCAACCCCTTGACTGTAAGGAAACTTGCTGGGGCAATGAAATATTCTAAAACACTGTATCATTACGGTGACGGTTGCACAAGTCTACACATTTACTAAAATCCAATGAACTATACATTTACAATGGGTGATTTTAAGGTATTAAATTATACTTCAATAAACCTAGGGAAAAAAAACTAGTTAAGGGGCAGTACAGATGAAACAAGTTTGGCAACATAATGATAATTGTTGAAGCTCAGTGATGGGTAATGGGAGTTAGTCATATTAATACTATTTCTTCTTCTGTGTATGTTGGAAATTTATATAATATAAAGTTTTTGAAAACCAGATACTTTTATATGCATAAAAATGTTCTGGAGAGGTAATAAAAATATCAAAGACATCTAATAAATGGATTAAGGGTAGGACAGTGACTTTTTCATTTCATAGCTTTTTAAAAATTGACATATATTCAAAAAAAAATTGACATATAAAAATTATATATACTTACGGTATACAACATGTTTTAATATTTTATAGCTTTTTTATACTAACTTTTTTCCATGTACATAGATCACCCTTATTCTAAATAATACACTTATATTTTAAGAAGGGAAGGAAATGGGTGCCTCTAAAAATACTAGGATGAGTTCCATTGAAGAGGTACAGAAAGTGGGAGACATAAGGTAAGAATGACACAGACGCAGAATGGATTCTAGCACCGGGTTTGTGGGTAACCAGATAGATCAGCAATTCTGAACTTCAGGGATGGTGTCGCAAAGCCCTCTCAGAATGTTATGAAAGCTACAGACTGTTCCCAGCAAAAAACATTCCAATACACAGAATGTGACGTATCATTCCAGGAGAATCAAGGACGTAGAAGTTCATGGGCCCTTGATGAGACCCCTGTACTGGATATTGTTCCAACTTTTTGTGATTCTATGACTTCATTACCCTCTACAGCGCTGACAGCCTGATAAAGGATGTATGACCCACAGTTCATGTCTGTGAGGAAGGTAAGGAGTAGCAAAGTACCTGCTTCTTGGGAAATTTATATCTTCCTTTAATTTTTAACTGATCAACTCAGTAACTCCCATGTGAAGGTCAGTCTAAAAAGTCAATTAGGTGATCAGTAATATCTTTTGCATGTTCCGAGCCATGAAAGTAGTGGGAGTCCTAAGGGATCTGAACCAGTGCTTTCAACATCATTTTGCTTTTACTACTTGGTTTTCAAGTCACGAGACGGCAAATGCAGCCTGTCAAGGAACAAGGTGATGGCAATCTAGAAGCCCTTTGTGGTGTAATCTAACACTCCATCACCGGCAAAGATACAGGTGACCTGGAAAGTTATAAGGCTCCAGAGAAACAAGAATCAAGGTCTTTCCGTCCCTGTTTTATTCCTGGGGGTTAGGCATTCAGAAAAATCTCTTCCAAAGAGCCACCCAATGAAGGGCTGCTAGGACTAAAAAGTACCTGTAACCACCCCAGATTTACCCTACCCTGTTTGCAAGGTGTGAACGCTTAACTTCTTCCAAAGAAAATAGGAAGTTTCCCTTAAAAACTGAAAATTATTTCATTCACTCACATTTCTCTGTAACCAGAAGTTAATTTTTTCTTTTCTTTTCTGTCTTGCAATCTCCTTTCCCATAAACAGTGTCACCTAGCAATCCAGTCTGGCCAATCAGATTAGCCTTTTTGGTTCCTGTTTCATGCTTTTCCTGCTGCAAAAGCAGCGCCTTCCTTAACAGGAGGCTAGATTCTTCTTTTTCTTTCTCAAAGATACAGTCACCATTTTAAGACCAGGTAACTGCTCCCCATTATACAAAAAAAAAAGGCTTTGGGGGTACAGTTTACTAACAGTTAACTGAAATCAATTACCCAATCAGTTAAAGCTCCCTAAGAATTCAATTGCACATGAATGAAGGCTAATGACAGCCAAAGACCACTTACGAAGCAACTCCATGGAGCTAGAGAACTCAGAGAGAAAAAAAAAAACCCAACAAACAAAACAAAAACAAAAACCAAAGCCAAATTAGCCACAGGAGACTCTGAAAATGTAGCCTTTATTTCAGAGCCCATAGAACACAGCAGCTGCGGAGCAGAGACACATAAAAAGGCTCAAAAACTGTTATTTGGGAGTAGGGAAAAAGCTGCAGCAGGCTGTGGAAATCCAGGTGAAACTAATAACCACCCTCACAAAGCAACAGGCAACCAGACTTTCACCTCGAGGCCAAAAAGTGCAGAAATGCACTGCTCTTCCCTCTCCTCAGCGGGTATTTATAAAAGAACTCTCAGCTAGTCCAAGCAACAGCCTTGGACAGTTCACCTCAGGCAGATTTCAAACCTTGGAGTAAAGTTACAGAGCACCCTGTTTGTGCCTCAATCTCACATTTCATTTAATCATCACAACAATCCTTTGAGGAGAGTAGCATCCTGTTTCAAAAATAAGGAAACTGATTCAGTATGAGATGATGAAAAAGTTCTGGAGACGAATGGTTGCATTCAGTTGCGTAATAATGTGAATGTACTTAATGCCACTGAACTGTATGGTTAGAATGGTAAATTTACGTACCTTTTACTATAAGAAAAAAATTTTAAATAAGGTAATTGAGGCTTAAAGGGGCAAACAGTTTGCCCCAAATCACAAAACCAGTCCAAAGTCACAAAAGTAATCATAATGTCAGAGGTGGGGTTCTGGCCCAGATTCTTAGACTAAGTCTAAGACCAGGATTTCAAACTCTGGGAAGTCTGTCAGTTTAATGCAATCAGGCATAGGTGAGAAACCATGTTAGGAAGGCAGAGAAGGAAGCAATGAAGAGGAATGAGACAGAACTGAGAAGTCCTGGGTGTCCCCAATCGATGCCCCATTTGGGAAACACTAGTGTCAGCAAATGGTTCAGGGATCAAAGCAGGTATGGAGGTGGTAGGTGGCTCCTATTATTCATCTGTGGCCAGATGGCCCTGCTCATCCTGGGTCCTTCCCACCTTCCTGCCAGTGCCCAGAGATCAAAACTCAACTTTCTCCAACATTCTGTGACCTGCTTCTTTAATGCCAAGATCAAAGGGGAACGTTTGTCCAAGTTGTAAAATAGAAACCAAGAGGCAACTTAATGCTGCTCTACCTCCTCTGTACTTCCTAAGGGGATTAAGGGCTCCTTTAAAGAGACTCCTCAGAGAAACACCTTTAACCAAGTCCTGGTGTCGGCACCTCAGCCCCAAGGACACAGTGGCTCCTGTAGAGTATGTGCCAGGTGAGGCAGCTCGAGAGATGGGACAATACAACCAAGACAAGACAGCAGCTTCAAAAGATCACAGGGACCGTACTCATGGAAAAAAAAAATTGGATTTTATAGACATATCAGCAAAAATCACCTTAAGTGCAAGTATTCTAAACCACAGAATTTTCAACTTGGAATTTAGAAGTCATCAAGTCCAAACCTTAATTTCATATATGACACAAGGAAAACAGACCAACAAAGCCAAAGTAATTTGCCCCAGGCCACGCGGTGAATCAAGGAAGGTGTTGAGACCATGCTTAGGCTGCTGACTCCTGCTCCAGTGCTCCTTCTTCAATCAGCTGATGCCCACTCATACATGAGGTCCAGAGGAAACAGCAACTTCCCACACATGAGACAGGTGGCAGAGTCCAGGCCTCTGGCCTCCTGTTCCAGGACTTTACCATCCAGCTGCCCTAAGGTTAGCACCAGACTCCACCACTAAAATCAGTTCTATGCTTTTGACTGGGGCTGGGGGAGTGGCTGGCACTGCCTCCATCAGCTCAAAGGAACCTCAGTGTCATTCAGTCCATTTCTCCGCTTCTGGACTGGATCAAACCCAAGTAACCTCAAAACAGTGTGAAATGACCCAACGATTACATTCCTAGGTACATACCCAAGAAAATGGAAAACGTACGTTCAAACACAAAAACTTGCACATGAATGTTCACAGCAGCATTATACATAACAGCCAAAAAGTGGAAATAATCCAAAACGTCCACTAACTGATGAATGGATAAACAAATTGTGTTAGATCCATATAATGGAATATTTAGCCATAAAAAGGAATGAAGTACCGATATATGCTACAACATGGATGAACTTTGAAAACATGCTAAGAAGCCAGGCACAAAAGACCACATATAATTCCCTTTATATGTAATGTCCAGAATAGGCAAATCCATAGAGAAAGAAAGTAAATTAATGGTTGCCAGGGGCTGGGGGAAGGAAAGAGTGGGGAGTGATTATTAATGTTTCTTTTTGGGGTGATGAAAATGTTCTGGAATTAGACAATGGGATGGTTGTACGACCTTGTGAATATACTAAATAACACCAAACTGTAAACTTTAAAATGGCGAATTTTATGGTATATGAATTATATCTATAAAGAAGCCTTATAAAAAAACCAAAACGGTATGAACAATGATATATGTGAAGAAGTACAGAGTTTTAGTCTCCAAAATCAAGTTTCTAGATTCCTGAGATGCTTACAAATATACTCAATGGACATGTCTCAAGATCCAACAAAATAATATTCCCAAGAACAGTTTTCCACAGAGGGAGATATGTGCCTGCCTCTGAATTCAGACTCAGCTAGATCAGCTCCTTATCTTTTAACTTTATTCAACAGTCTAAATCCAGGCAAGGAGGAAGGCAGGAAAATCAAGCACTTCAGTTTACCCCAGCTGTCTTCTTCTATGGTGGAGAAGTCTTGCCCTGCAGGTTCAGGAAACATCCACTACGCTAACTACGCTAACACAGTCCTGAGGGATGGCAGCCCAACCCTTGGGGAAGAAGAGCCATTCGCCAAGGAAAGAGAGGGAGGGAAAAGCCCATAAATACCACTTGAAACTTGTAGCCACAACCCTAACTTTCAAAACAAAAGAATCAACCAAAAACCCCGCCTGTTCCCACGGCCACTGAATCCACTAGCTCAGTTCCTTTTTGGTTGTATGACTTGCCTCAGAAACCTACACACTCCAAAGTAGATCTACACATCCCCACTCCTAATGGTTGTGAAATGAGGGTGTGGATGAGGGTGTGGGGACTGTTCTGACTTCCCTGTAATAAAGTGCTGACACAGCCCAAATTCAAGTCTGTGATTTCACTTTGCCCCTTACTCACATACTCCTGTAATAAACTGCTTCCATGCCTTTTCACTACTGCACCAAATAGGAAGTTTCTCATAGGCACTCCCCCACCCCCACTTTTTTTTTTGAGACAAGGTCTCACTCTGTGGCCTGGGCTGGAGAGCAGTAGCATCCTCATAGCTTACTGCAACCTCAAACTCATAGGCTCAAGCCATCCTCCCACCTCGGCCTCCCAGAGTGCTAGGATTACAGGTGTGAGCCACTGTACCCAGTCATATGCACCCTTTAAACTGGCCTCTGTGGGTCACTGTATACATTACATACTCAGTTTCTTGAAATCAGTTACTGTTTTCAGCATGGAAGCATAGTACAATATTCCCAGGCAGCACAGTGAACACTAAATCACTGTGCTTAGAATACAATTCAAACTCCTTTCCACAGCCTCTCTGTAGACGAAGAACAAGCTGGCTTCCCTAAGGTATTGTTCTTGAGGGGGTGGGAAGGGGAAGCAGCTTTAACAGATTTCAAAATGCAATCCACAGACTGCAAACTGTAGACGACAATCCAATCCAGCTACAGGAATGCTTCTAGAAATACAGTTGCCCTTGCCTCCCTAGAGTTTCATTTTGTATCATTCTCTCCTACCCCCACCCCTCACCATGCTTCAACCCCTCCCGCCTCTTGTGTTCCTCAAACATACCAAGCTCTCTCCCACCTTAGCCCTTTAGACTTGCCATTTCCTTTGCCTGGAACACTCTGCCTGGCTGGTTCCTTCTTGTCAATTAAATTTCAACTCATGTCACCTTCTTTCAGAAGACTTCTCTGACCCCTCAATCCAAAGTACTTGTGTCACCCAGTCACCTCCAATAACTATCACTTCACTTTGCTGTCTTCATAGCACTTACTAGTGACATTATCTTGTTCATGTATTTACTTCACTGCCTGAATCTTCAGACTAGAAAAACTCCACCAGGGTAGGGAACCTTGACCCTCTAATTCACAACTACATCCCTAGTTCCTGGAAGAGAAGGGACTCAAATATTTGATTAAACAGCTGTGTACTACAATCTCTTAAAAGTCTCTCAACAAAGCAGGAATTTCCCAGTGCAGTGCTATAAACACGACTTTATTGAACTTTTTGCCTATGGCAAGAGAAGGTGTGACTTCCTGTAAAGTTCTTACTCCATCCGTGTTCTGAATGTGGTATGAAAGCAAATGGGTTTCAACATCCCACTTTTGGGATTTGCCCCACTCGTGGTTCCAACTGAAGTCTGAGACCATAGAAATTAGGTAAGGCTGTGAAATCTTTTACCTGACTTCTGAAGTTCCAAATAAGGAACTCCTCATTAAACAAAAAAGATAAGTTATCGGTCAGCTAACAGAAGGAAGGAAACCTGTTACCAGTCAATACTCCACTCGTTTGGAGAAAACCAACTCTGAAGAACTTAAACAAGAATCTTCATTTGCTAAAGCAAATGTCATTTTCTTTTCTCTGTGTCTTCTTTGTCATTCACTCCCAGGATGAACTTATCTGCTGAGGAAGCAGTATATAGGAAGATCCAGGAAATAATTTTGGACTAAGTGACTCCAGTTTTAGTTCTGGTGTCTTGACAAGCAGAATTTAAGCTTAACTTCTGGAAGAAAGGCCAGTCCTTCAAAGATTTACTTCTAGGGTTCTGTACCAAGAGCCTGCAAGTTCTGAAACACCTTCCAAGCACAGCTCTTAACTCCACCCTCATCCACACAGAGGCTTCATCCTAACAAGCAAGCTTCATCATAATAAGCCTTCATTCCCAAGGAGCTGTGTGTGTGGGCCGGCAGGAGCATGGGAAGGGGAGGCAGCCAGGTGGGGCTAAAGTGTTTTTCAAAACCTAGTTCACAGACCACCTCCACCATAATCACTGGAGTGCTTATAAAAGTACAGATTCCTGGACACCGCCTAACCCTACATAATTAGAATCTTTGGGAGTGGAGCTCAGGAAACCACATTTTTAACATGCCTCCCCACATACACCTGAGATTCTTAGGCAAAGTTTGAGAACCAATGAGATTAAAGGTCCCCAGGAGACAGGCAGGGAGTTGAGAGAAGACGAAGGGTAAGGGAGAGTCTAGAGATGGAAGATGAGGGTGGGGTAGGTGAAGACATGCTCTGGAGTAGCGGCAGTGAAGAGGGGTGAGCGATGGGGACAGTTGTGGGTGGAGGCGAAAATGGCTTGGGCTGGGAGCCTGGTCAGATAGGTCACATCCGCGAACTGGTCAGGATGGTAGGGAGGCGGGGAAAGCGGGGTCTGGACGTGAGGGGGAGGAGCGAGGGTGGGAATAATGGGGGGTTCTTCGGAGGGGTCAGGGCTGGAAAGCGAAAATGGAAAATGAGGGTCACAGGGGGCGGGGACCAAAGTAGGAATGGGAAACGGCGGAGGCTGTAGCCGAGGTCTCAATCCGAAACGGCGCCTCCCGCAAAACTCCCGGCCTTGACAAGCCTGAGTGTGGGGCCAAGGCCGGGGAGGGGAAATTTGGGGAATGCGAGTCCAGTCAGAGATGGCCCTCAGGCCTGAGGCAGAGCTCCTGGAGGTGGCTCAAGGCCAGGCATGAGGTACTGGAAGGTCCTAGGATACCCCGGAGGGCCCCGCTTCAGCTCCGGCTCCCGGAGTCTCCTTCACTCACCATCGCCGCCGCCATCTTGGATCCACGTGTCGGCGTGATGACGTCAGCGGAAGTGCTGCTTCCCTAGTTACGGAGTTTAACACCGCAAAGTGGTCGCCCGGCTTCCATCGCTCTTGAGTAGCAGTCAGCAGAGGGGCAAAAGAGATTTAGCTTCTGCTTGACAAACTGGTCTGGGCAGTCAGGTCGCTGATTAGGTGAAGAGAAAAAACGGTGTAACCATGGGAGCCATATTAGTTCCTGGCAGAGACTGCTCTTCCCATACACCGCTGCATTGTGGGTAATGGGGGTGTGTGAAAACGCACTTACTCTCTGGGTTCCATCTTTATTGTTGGCAGGAAGGCCCGTTGCCAGGGTTACCTGATACCTTGATTTGAGAGAGAAGGGTAGGCACCGGGCTCCAATAGCAGCCTGACTCCGAGAACAATTTGTAATTATATATTTAATTATTTACTTGAGTATCCTATATCTTTTCTAATAGACTGTAATCTCTATGAGGGTAGACCCTGTCTTTTATTTAACCTTGCTTAGCCTCATTCTCATCTGTAAAATGGGGAGAGGATTATTTTACTGTCACCATAGGCTTATGGTGAGGATTCAGTGACATAATATTACATAGGATGTATTCAATAAATAATTGTCAGTATATGCTTCTGTAGACTCCTTTGGGAATATGGTAGGTGCCCAATACAATACACTATTAAATGAATGAATGAAAAGCAGCATGAGGGGACTTCGAAAAGCTAGTGGAAAAGTGGAATTAAAAGATAAAAATATAAACTTTATTTCTGAACAAAAACTCTATGAAGTCCAAGAAACTTTTGTAAGTGATGATACCAGCCATTTAGTACATCTCTAAAGAAGTGAGAGTCCTGGGAATTTAACCATGTCAATGCAGTCTTTTTTACATTATTAACTAAAAAAGTTCCCTTTAAAGATTTTTTAAAACTAGGAAACAAAAAGAAGTCAGAAGGAGCCAAATCAGGACTGTAAGGTGGATGCCTAGTGATTCCCCATCAAAACTCTCACAAAATTGCCCTTGTTTGATGGGAGGAATGAGCAGGAACATTGTCAGGGTGGAGAAGGATTCTTTGGTGAAGCTTTCCCAGGCATTCTTCTGCTAAAGCTCTGGAAAACTTCTAAAAACATTCTCATAATAAGCAGATGTTATCGTTCTTCGGTTCTCCAGAAAGTCAACATGCACAATGCCTTGAGTATCCCAAAAAATTTTTGCCATGACTTTTGCTCTTGATCCGTCCACCTCTGCTTTGACTGGACACATCCACCTCTTGGTAGCCATTGCTGTGATTGTGCTTTGTTTTCAGCATCATACTGCTAAAGCCATGTTTCATCTCCTGTTGCAATTTTTCGAAGAAATGCTTCAGGATCTTGATCCTACTCATTTAAAATTTCCATTGCAAACTCTTCTCTTGTCTGCAGCTGATCTAGGTACAAGGGTTTTGGCACCTGTTGAGTGGAAAGTTAGCTTAACTTTAATTTTTCAGTCAGAACTGTGTAAGCTGAACCCATTGAGATGTCTGTGGTGTTGGCTATTGTTTCTGCTGTTAATCATTGGTCCTCTTCAAGGGCATGAACAAGATGAATTTTTCCTTGCAAATTGATGTGGATGGTCTGCTTCTATGGACTTCATCTTCACATCGTCTTGTCCCTTCTTAAAATGAGTTATCCATTTGTGAACTGCTGATTTCTTTGGGACATTGTCACCATAAAGAATGATTGTCCCCATAAAGAAAGAATGATTTCACCATTTTTCCACTCAAGCTTTACCATAAAGTTGATGTTTGTTCTAGCTTCAATTTTAGCAGAATTCATGTTGCTCTGATGCAGCTCTTTTGAAAATGATGCCTTATCCTTCTAAGTGTCTCAAAGTAGATTCTATTCAGACATGTTAAAAAAGTTAGTATGAGTTTGTTTTGGTGGAAAAAAATTGAAAACCAATGCATAGTTTTTTCAAAATATGCATTTTTCCATGAACTTTTTGACTACCACTCATAACCTCACTAACACCATGTGGAACAAAAGAATTGCCCAGCTGAACCCAGTTGTTTTAGATTTTGGGAGTGTTTTTTTATGCAGTCATAGATATTGAAACACACACTTTTTAACTCTTATGACCCACGCATCCATCCTGAAGAGTGGCAGATCAGATATCCACAAGGGGAGGAAGTTTGAGCATGTAGGAGGGATTTGCTGCAGTCTTACAGATAGTAAGACTAGATTTCAGTCTTGCAATTAGTTTTCTTGGAGCTTGGATCTGGATGTTTCCCACCATTTCTGGCTGCCTGAAGAGGGCTGACTGATAAGAAACAAAGCTCCATATATGGCCTGTTATTACTCAGTATTTCCATTTTTCCTCCCTTCATGCTTTGTATTTTTCCCCCAAAGGGCTTTCATATCCCAATCTCCTTTGGAGACATAGGCTAGAATCCTGGAGCTAGACTGCCTGGGTTCAGATCCCATCTCTACCACTCATTAAGCCCCATAACATGGGCAAGTTTCTTTTTTTTCTCAAAAATTTTTTTTGGTGGGGCACGGTGGCTCACATCTGTAATCCTAGCACTGTAGGAGGCCAAGGCAGGAGGATTGCTTGAGCTC
>NW_012136303.1:4048342-4051018 GCF_000956105.1 Propithecus coquereli
CATTATTTTTATCTCCATGAAGGCCTGGGCTGGGTCTGTGTTGTTCCCAGCTATGTCTCTATTAAGTGTATGCTCAAAAAATGTTTGTTAAATGTGTTATGAATTAATTGCAAGCCTCACTGAATCAGCTGGGAATAGGTCCAGCTGTGACCTCCCAGAATAACAATGGCTTAACCCGGAAGTTTATTTTCCTGTGTCTTGGTTTGGGTTTGCCCTGAAGCAGACTCTGAGACAAGGATTCAAGTGAAAGTAGTTTGTTTGGGAGATTAAGGGACACCAGAAGGCAGTGGTGTGCGGGAGCTAGCTTATACCGCTTGCAAGAGTCAATAGGTAAATTTTCAGGAATCGTGTGAGCCAAGTGTTGAACATAAGCATTATTGAAAGTTAAATTATATTAATATAAATTTAAAATCAAATGAATTGTATTAAAATGCAGGTAATACTCAAAACTCATCACTTCTTAATTATTTTACTATATTTTACTATTATATCTGTTCTTGAGGTTATGCATATCGATTTTATTTGTACCATAGAAACACTGGCAAACGGTGAGCCACTGAACGCCTTTTCCCAGCTCTGTATTCAGAAGAGTTGGGTTGGTAGCAGGGCCAACTTATCCATTAACATAGGAGGCACAGTGCCCACGGCCCACCATACTTTTAGGGGCTATGAAATGTTTCAAAGAAATTAATTTCTTTTAAAATTAGAAGAAAAAAGAACTTTTAGGTTAGTAGAAATATTTTCATATATGATGTTAATATATCCATCTTTATAACAATATAGCTGTAAACCATAATCTAGATTTATTTATAAACCTACATTTATAAATAAATATGTTATTTTTATTTATAAATATAAAATATAATATATATTTTATGCAGGAAGAGTTCCACAAAAGCAAAAGTGCCTAAGGCCCATGAATAATGATGTAGCTCTGGTTGGTAGCTTGAAATTGGCCACAGTGGGAATGTTTACAACACAAAAACCAGCAAGTGCTACCAATCAGGGCTTGAATTTTTGCGAGCAAATTCTTCCGTAGAGAGCCACATAGTAAATATTTTTGGCTTTGCTGACCATACGGTCGTGTTACAACAACTTGACTCTGTGATTGTAGTACAAACGCAGCTACAAATGACATGTAAACAATGGGCATGGCTGTGGTCCAATAAAATGTAGTTTTCCATAGTTTGCCAAACTCTGGTCTAGATTTAGAGCGATAGAGCAAAATGTCAATATTGCAGATTACACTCAACAGTGTGTCATGGCTATAGCTGTTACATGATGACTAGCACAAAAATGTGACTTTATTAGAAACTCTTACCCTATTCAGCAAAGAAGTTGTTTATATCCTTGACTAAGTCAAGTTCTCATACATGCCTTTTTTATTTCACTTTTGTCTTATGCGTGAATATAAACAGAACTGTCAACCCACATTCATGTTGGAAACTATTATACACTTGGAAAGGGTATGTTGTCAAGCAAGTTCCTACCGTGGGTAACTGAAGCTTAATCCTGTGGGGGAACTCTAGAAAATGATACAAAATACACACCTCGGAGTTATCCCTCCCAGCGGGTGAAGGAGGTAGGGCATTTCTACACCAACTCCCAAAAGTCATTAGTTGTGGACTGCTCCCGGAGGGTATTAATTCCTTGGCTCTTTCAGCCTTCTGGGGACACTGGTAGCTGAGGCTTTTTGCAGTTTTAGACGAAAAGACCTCAGGCACAGTAAGGCACACAATGGCAGCTGAAAGTCCAGCCCACTCTAAAGGATATGAGGAGGGCACTGACAGTGCCCGCTGCACCCTTTGACATAAAAGTGTGGAG
The DNA here is from genome assembly GCF_000956105.1 of Propithecus coquereli. NCBI lineage: Eukaryota > Metazoa > Chordata > Mammalia > Primates > Indriidae > Propithecus > Propithecus coquereli. Next base: position 4,050,167 of record NW_012136303.1, read on the forward strand.
AAGGACTGTCCAGGCTGATGTGGTGGCAGTGCCCTAAGATGTCCTCAGGGATCCAGGCTCCATCCAGCTTTGCCATCCTTGGAGTTCATTCATCTTCTTCAGAGTCGAACATGGCAGTTATAGCTCCAGCCTTCACGTGCACATTCTAGGCAGCAAGATAGAGGAAGAGATAAGAAAAATAAATAAGGGACAGAAAGCCTACAGCTCTTGTATTTTAAGAAAGCTCCCTACAAGCTGCTACACTACACTCCCACTTACAATTTATTGATCGGAATTTAATCACAGGGCCACACTTTGCTGTAAGAGGGAGTTGGAAGTGTAGCCTTCATTCTGGGTGGTCGTGTGCCCTTGATAAAAATTTATTTCTCTAGAAGAAAGGGGAGCGTGGATATGGGGGTGACTAGCAGTCATTGCCAATGCCCAGAAGGGAAGGGATGCAAATAGAGTGCAGCTGATATAGCCCATGTCGGAACATACTGCGATGGGGACAGACACATGACAAAATTGAGAGCCCAGGCAGGGAATAGGAGGAATAGGAGGCAGTTTTATTCCCAATCACAGGGGAAAGATGAAACAAATGCTTTACGTAGATTTAAAGTCAAAGTCACAGCTAGAGGCCAGACAGAAGCAGGTCATTAGCTCCTTATAGTGAAACTAAAGTCATGCAGTTTTCCCACAGAACTGGTGGCACAAAATTGATCCGCATGGTTTTTTGTTTGTTCGTTTGTTTAATTAGTAGATAAATTTTTAAGAGCAGTTTTATGTATACAGAAAAATGAGTAGGAAGTACAGAGCTCCTATCTGCCCCTTCATCCCACCCCCAGTTGCCCTGTTATTAACATCTTGCAGGCC
>NW_012136303.1:4051408-4052341 GCF_000956105.1 Propithecus coquereli
TATTGATACGTTATTAACTATGGTCCATACTTTACATTTGAGATCATTTGTGCTGTAGATTCTATGAGTTTTGATAGATGTATTATATAATGATATGTATCCACCATTACAGTTTCATACAGAATAGTTTCACTGCCCTAAAAATCCCGTGTTCCACCTACTCACCCCTCCCTCCTTCCCTACAAGCTCCTGGAAACCACACCGATCTTGTTACTGCCTCCATAGTTTTGCCTTCTCAGAATGTCATATAGTTGGAATCATAGAGTATGTAGCTTTTCAGATTGGCTTCTTTCACTTCAGATTGGCTTTCATCACTTAGTGATGTGCGTTATACCTCCATATCTCCCTGTGGCCTGACAGCTCTTTTTTTAGTGCCGAATAATTTTCCATTATGTGGATTTACTGTAATTTGTCCATTCACCTATTGAAGGACATTTTTTTTTTTTTTTAGACAGGTTCTTGTTCTATTGCCTGGGCTGGAGTGCAGTGGCGTCATCATAGTTCACAGCAACCTCCAACTCCTGGGCTCAACTGATCCTCCTGCCTCAACCTCCCAATGAAAGACATCTTGATTGCTTCCAAGTTTTGTCAATTATGAATAAAACTTCTATAAACATCGATGTGATGGTTTTTGTGTAGACATAAGTTTTCAACTCATATGTGTAAATAAATACGAAGGAGCACAATTGCTGGATCACGTGGAAGAGTATGTTTAGTTTGAAAAGAAACTGCCGAATATCTTCCAAGGTGACTGTACCGTTTTGCATTCCTACCAGCAATGAATGAGAGTTCCCGTTGCTCTACATCCTTGTCAGAATTTGGTGTCATCGGCATTTTGGATCTTAGCCAATTTAGTAGATGTGTAGTGGCTTCTCATTGTTGTTTTATTTGCATTTCCCCAGTGAAATAAGATATGGAGCATCTTTTCTTATG
>NW_012136303.1:4053509-4082429 GCF_000956105.1 Propithecus coquereli
CACATCCCAAACAAGAAAGCAAGAGAGAAATTAATTACCAGCTAGGTAAGTTGAAACACTACTAGCTTTATTTTCCATTATTCCTCAGTTTCCAGTGTTTAAGGTTAGACCCCTGCACTACTCAGGGGTACAGAATCAATTCAGTATAGGGTTTCATGGGACCCTGGGGGGGGTGATGTGATGTAGTACCTTCAGGGGATTACAATAATGGGAAAATGACAAATGTCATTTGTTCCCCACCCTGCTGTCCACCTATTTTTTTCTTTTTCCCAATGACAAAAGCTGACTGCCAGGGACTTTCAGCTGAGGGAACTGAGGGAACATTTGGGAAGTGTCTACCACCTCCTTGTCTTCTCTGCTTCCTTCCCAAGCCACCCTCTCCTCTACTGGGAGCTTCCCACGCAGGGGACCAGACACTTCCCAGCAGCTACATCTCCGGACCCTGGGATTCCTGCAATGATGAATACCATCCCAACAACCATGATGGCAGCCAGGCCATGGGAAATGTCAGGGCTGCAGAAAGCCCCCAGACCTGGCCGAGATGTAGACTGACCACCTCATGTAACAATGTGGCCTAGAAGGAGAGTCAGAGTCCTAGATCATGAGAAATCACTCCTATCCCCCTAGCAGACCCAGCATCTTGGAGGCAAAACCCATCCGGCATCTGGACACCACTAGGGTAGGCAGAATAATGGCCCCCCGAAGATGCTCATGTCCTAACCCTAAGAGCCTGTGGAAATGTTACCTTATGTGGCAAAAGGGACTTTGCAAATGTGATCAAGCATCCTGAGATGGAAAGATTTTTCTGGATTATCCAGGTAGGTCCAAGGGATTCTTACAAGTTAAAGAGGGGCATGGGAGGCTCAGAGTCAGAGAAGGAGATGTGATGGTGGAAGCGGAGTTTGGAGTGATGTGCGGAAGGGAACCATGAGTCAAGGATTGCGAACAGCTTCTAGAAGCTGAAAAAAAGCAAGGAAACAAATTCTCCCCTGGGGCCTCCAAAAGGAATCCAGCCCTGCCAACCCATTTCAGACTTCTGACCCCTGGAACTGTAAGATAATAAATTTGGGTTGTTTTAAGCCACCGGCTTTGTGGTCATTTGTTACAGCAGCAACAGGAAACTAATACAGTGACTATTTAGGGTGAGCATTGAACCCCACTTTTCTTTGAACTTCTGGTCTCTGGGAGGGTCCTTCTGCCTTTCTGACTTACCGTAGAGCAAGAATGAAAATAGATAGTCAGGAACTGGAAGGACAGGAAAGCCAATGTTTTGGTAAAGGCTTTGGAATTCATATCTTTTATTTATTTAAATATTATTTCATTATTTTGAAAGTTTCCCATCCAAACCACAGCTGTAACTGAAATCCAACCATCCCAGGCAATAGAAATATCAACTTGGGGTCTCCTGAGAATGGCAGATTGTGGATTGTTAGAGTGAAAAAAAAAATTGTCCAGTCCAACCTGCCCACTTGACAGATGAAGAAATTGTGGCTGCAGTGTGGGTGGGTGTCTGGGAGTGGGAAGGGTGGGTGGCCCCAGCAGACGGTGTTGGAGCCACCTCAGGCACCTCTGGGGCTCCTGGCCCTGCCCTGGTCCCGTCTGTCACGGCTGCTGTTGGTACTGGCTCTCAGTGGCCGTGTAGAAGTCGTCCAGCACACTCTGGATGTATTCAAAGGTGGGCCGCTCCTCCGGGCGGTTCTTCCAGCAGCGAGTCATGATGCTGTAGAGCTCCTCTGGGCAGTTCTCTGGTCGCGGCATCCGGTACCCATGCTCCAGTGCTCGGATCACCTCGGGGTTTGTCATCCCTGAGAAGGAGTGCTAGAGTTAAAAGGGGAGGGGTTGGGAAATGCCAGCCATAGCCCCCCGCCTCACCTTGCAAGCTGAGCCCGTCCCACTGTGAAAGCCAGATCCTCCCCCAGTCTCCCGTGCAGCCAGCTGGGGAAGGGGCCTGGGACACATCCTGTGTCCCCTCCTTTGGGCACTGTGAGATACTTGTGATACTTGGAGCCGCAACAGCCAACCATCTGACCACAGGGAGAAGACAGTCACAGAGAAACTAACCCAGAGTCCTGGGGGCAGTTGAGCTGCTGAACTAACCAGTCGCCAATGCCACTCTTCTTGGGATGGGGAATAATAACTTGCCTCTTGCCTCAGCCGCTCACGCTGTTAGTTTGCTGCTTGCAGCCTACTGTATCCCAGCGCATACAGGGGCCTGTAACCCACTGCCTGGTTTTGGCTAGCATGCCCTCAAGACAAAACAGTGTCATCCTATGAGTGGGACCATTTCCTTGTTTAATTTAAGTATATATTAATTATTCATAAGAACAACCATTAAATGTCTGTGCTCCCCAATTTTATATTATTAGTCTTGAACTCCAAATTCATGTATTCAAGTGCTTCCTTAAACATCTTTACTCGGATGGCTATACATCACCTCAAATTTTTTTTTTTTCTGAGACAGAGTCTCACTCTGTTGCCTGGGCTAGAGTGCCGTGGTGTCAGCCTAGCTCACAGCAACCTCAAACTCCTGGGCTCAAGCAATCCTCCTGCCTCAGCCTCCCTGTAGCTGGGACTACAGGCATGTGCCACCATGCCCAGCTAATTTTTTTCTATATATTTTTAGTTGTCCAGCTAATTTCTTTCTATTTTTTTAGTAGAGACAGGGTCTCGCTCTTGCTCAGGCTGGTCTCGAACTCCTGAGCTCAAATGATCCGCCCACCTCAGCCTCCCAGAGTGCTAGGATTACAGGCATGAGCCACCACGCCCAGCCCATCACCTCAAATTTAACAGGGCTAAGACTGAGCTTTTGAATTTCTCTGCCTAGACCGTTACCCATCCTCTTGATTCTCTCTCCCTCGCCTCCTACATCTTTTCTTCTTTTTAAACGTAGCACCAGTCGTGCCCTGTCCAGGCCGTCACCACCTCTACCTGGGCCGCTGCTGTGGCTTCTGTAGCTTCCTCACGGGCTGCCACTCTGTTCCCACGCCCTCCCATCTACTTTCGGAACTGCTTTGGCGTTACTTAAAAACAGAAATCAGATGATGCCACTTCCCAGCCCCAAACCCTGCAGTGGCTTCCCATATTGTTAGACTGACACCCACACTCTTCGCCATGACCCTGGGCCCCTGCCACCCTCACCATCTACCGTCTGCTCTCATCCCGTTTCCAGCTACCTGGCTCCCTTGCTGTTCTTCTGGCACACCTGAGGCCCAATGAGATCAGCCTGCCGTGCCTTCCGCCCTAATCCTCTCCCCAGAAATCCACTCAACTGTGACCTGCCCTGACAGGAGCCCCACGTCACTGGCTCTCACATGCCCCTGCTTTCTTTTCTTTTTGTTTAGGGTGTGTTCTTCCAAGCTAACATGCGAGCTCCTTCTGAATGGGCGCTCCGTACGAGGGCCCGCGTCTCCCACTGCATCCTCAGTGCCTAACCCACAGTAGGAACCCAGTGTCTGCATCTTATATTTCTAATCCTCACAACTACCTCTGAAAGGTAGATATCATCACCTGCATTTTGTACAGGTGAAGACACTGGGCTAGGAGGAGTGAAGTGACTCTCTAGGTATAATAGTTGATGGGGACAGGATTCAAACTCAGCACTGTTTATATAAACAGTCAGGGACCTGTTATACTCCTCTTGCCCTTCTCCCAGTGTTCTGGGAACAGATACCGCAAGAGACATCCCAACCAAAAAAGGAACAGAGAACAGCATTATTTACAGAGTCCCAGGCAGTCTACATGTAAGGGTACATCTTTCTTCTTTTTTTTACTGATGAGCTACCAAACTGGAGGGTACATCTGTGTGTGCCTGCCAGGCCTACTCAATGTGGGGCTCTTCCCACAGGTGTGGGATACGTTAAGGCATTTCACAAACAGTTGCTAAGCACCCACTACGCATCAAGCACAGAGGCGGGCACTGCAGACACACTGGTAAGGAATACAGGCACGGTTCTGGCCCCATGGAGCGTAGAGTCTGATGGGGAAAATATCAAAAAAATGCACAGTTATCTATTGTGCTGTATCCATTGGGAGTTCAGGATTTGGTCCTAATTATAATGGGACCATCAAAGAGTTAGAAGTGGAGAAGGGACGCGATGGGATTCCCGGTTTAGAACAATCCCGTGGCTGTAGGTGAAGAACGGGCTGCAGGAGAGGAGGGAAGCAGCAGGGCTGATGAGGAGGCCGCTGCAGCATCCACAGCAGAGGCGATGCTGACCTGGGCACGCTGGAGGCCGTGCAGTTAGAAGCAGGTAGACCTGGGATGTGTTTTGGAGTGGAACGGCCAGAACCTGCGACTGCTTGGATGTTATAAGGGCTGAGAGGGAAGGAAGGGCCAAGGAAGCCCCCAGATTTCAGGCTTAAGAGATTGGATGATTGGTCGTGCCTTTAACTTAGAGGGGAAAGGCGACAGGAGCTGGGGTGGGGACCCAGAACTCAGTCTGAATGGACACACAACCAAGATGCAGCCCTCGCCAGGCCGGGCCCTGGAAGCAGCCCCCAGCTGTGGCCCCCTCCCTACCTGGGTAAGGGATCCGGCCGTAGGTGACGATCTCCATCAGCAGGACACCAAAGGACCAGACATCTGACTTAATGGTGAAGGAGCCAAAGTTGATGGCTTCGGGAGCCGTCCACTTGATGGGGAACTTGGCCCCTGCAGGGGTGGACAGAGCAGAGTCAGGGGCAGTCTGGGGAGCAGTGAGGGCTGGGTCTCTGCTAAGGTGAGGGAACAGGACAGGGCAACAGCTGCCGACAGCTGCCCCCTGCAGAACTGTGATTTCCTGCAATACAGCCTACCTGTGGAAAAAGGGACATCTGTCCTGAGGACAGATGACTAAAGTCGGGGGAAGTGGGCAAGAGGGGCCTGGGGAGTGGGGTGGAAGCTCACTCTCTGGAGGCCACCTCATTGATTTAGCTGATACTTCAGTGAACTATAACTCCAAAGAGTGAGGTCCTAGTGGTCACAGAATCTTTGGGGACAGAAAGACTTCAGGGGACCTTGAGTCCAGGTCACAGTGGATGCCTCAGTCCCCTTGCCTCTGGCAATGTGGGAAGGGAAGATTTTGGATCTCTGCCACCAGTTACTGGGTGTTTCCATTCCTCCCCACCTTCTACCTGGTCTGAGGTGGGTTTAGTTAACTTTTTTTTAGTGTTTATCTTCATTACATTAATATTATGGCTGGTAAACATGGTCTAGGTTATATGTTCTTTGGAATGTGGTAAGACCTGCTTTATGACTGAGTACATAGTCAAGTTTTGAAAATGCTCCATGCGTGTGTGTGTGTGCATTTCGCCTTCTTTTGGCTCTGGAGAGTTTTCTTTATTTCCTGCTGATCCTTTCCAGGTTTGGAAATTATATTACACATTCTACTTTTATTCTTTTAGTGATTACCCTTAGTTAAATTTTTTTTTTTTTTTTTGAGACAGAGTCTCACTCTGTCGCCTAGGCTAGAGTGCCGTGGCGTCAGCCTAGCTCACAGCAACCTCAAACTCCTGGGCTCAAGCAGTCTTCCTGCCTCAGCCTCCCGAGTAGCTGGGACTACAGGAACATGCCACCATGCCTGGCTAATTTTTTACGTTTGCCCGGCTAATTTCTTTCTATTTTTAGTAGAGACGGGGTCTCGATCTTGCTGAGGCTGGTCTCGAACTCCTGAGCTCAAGCCATCCTCCCACCTCGGCCTCCCAGAGTGCTAGGATTACAGGTGTGAGCCACCGTGCCCGGCCCTAAAGTTTTTTTTTTTACCATGGCATAACAAACATGAAATAAAGTGCACAAATCTTTAATGTACAACTTGATGCATCCTTATATGTGTACATACCCTTGTAATCAACATCACATTGAGGTGTGGAACATTCTCAGCATTTTAGAAGGCTCCTTCCTGTCCCCTCAGTGGACAGCTCCTGAGGTTAAGTATTAACCTAATAATACCTCCCTGCTCCAGGTCACTGCTGTGCTAACCTTTATTCCTATCATTGAATTTTGCTGTTCTTTTTTTCTGTAACAGCTTTATTGAGATATAACTCACAGACCATAAAATTCATCCTTTTTTTCTTTTTAAAGACAGAGTCTCACTCTGTCTCCCCGACTGGAGTACAGGGGTGCAATCACAGCTCACTGCAGCCTTGAACCCCTGGGCTCAAGCAATCCTTCCACTTCAGCCTCCTGAGTAGCTGGTACTACAGGTGCATGCCACTATGCCTAGCTAATTTTTAAATTTTTTGTGGAGACGGGTTCTTGCTGTGTTGCACAGTCTGGTCTTGAACTCCTGGCCTCAGGCCATCCTCCCAAAGTGCTGGGGTTATAGGCATGAGCCACTTGTGCCTGGCCTAAAATTCACCCACTTAAATTGTTCAATTTCATGGCTTTTAGAATATTTGCGAAGTTGTGAATTTTAGAATATTTTCATCACATCCTCCCCCAAAATTCCCATAGCAGTCACTTTGCATTTCTCCTCAACTGCCTACTGCCAGCCCTAGGCAACAACTTATCTATTTTCCATCTCTTTAGAATGTCCCGTTCTGGACATTCCATGTAAAAGGAATCATACGATATGTGGTCTTTGTGTCTGGCTTTCATTTAACATGTTTTCAAGGGTCATCTATGTTGTAGTGTGTTACAGTACTTCATTCCACTTTATGGCCAAACAGTATTCCACTGTATGGATAGGCCACATTTTGTTGGTGGACATTAATTACCATTTTTTGGCATTAGGAATAATGCTGCTATGGGCATTTGTACACAAGTTTTGTCTGTTTTTGAACTTCAGGAAAATGGAACCATCCAGCACCTACTCTTTTTTTGTTTGATTTATTTCATTTTGATATTATGCCTGACAGTCACCCATTTTGTTCATGTAGCAGAGGTTTGTGCTTTTCCACTGCTGCATGGGTTTACGTTGTGTGAACATATCACAATTTATACATCCATCCTCCCATTTATGCACTTTTGGGTTCTTCCCAGTTTTTGTCTATTACACACAAAGTTGCTCTTACTTTTAATTTCAACATGTAATTGCCTAACTAAGTCTGAAATTGATCAGTACTTCCCAGCCTGATCTAAAATCTTCTTCTCAAAGTCACTGGGTAAGATTCTGAAGTCCAGGACACTACCTAGAAGGACCCCACCCAGCTTAACAATGCACAGCTAATACTGGGAGAGGTCTTTGCATTTTGCCAATCACTCTCACAGGTATCGACTCTCAACACTCATGACCCATGCAAGCGGGCACCACAGGCCTGCTTGGCAGCATCCCCTACCTTCCCGAGCTGTGTACTCATTGTCTTCGATGATCCGTGCCAGGCCGAAGTCGGCAATCTTACACACCAGGGATGCAGAGACCAAGATGTTGGCGGCTCGGAGGTCTCGGTGAATGTAGTTTCTGTGCTCAATGAAGGCCATGCCTTCTGCAATCTGCATCCAAAACAGAGACACCCTCGTCCTCAGGCCTGGCCCAGCCCAAGGTGGTCTACCCAAAAGCAGCAGAGCGTCCCAGTGGGAGAAAACCAGAAAACATCTGCACCAGCTGCTCCCTTTCCGTTGGAGGGTTTGGGAGTCAGGCTGGAATTTCTCTGTCTACTCACCCAGGTTGGGGGTATCTTTGAGGCCTGGTTCCATTTAGGGGCTTCTCTAGAATTCTAAGACTTCCAGAGAGCACTTTGAAATGTTCTCACGAAAAGGCAATGGGACTCTTTCTCCAGGACCTAGACACACACACACACACAAACACGCACACACACACACCCCAGGATACTATGAAGCACTCTCACCCTCAACCTTCTTTCTGGGGACAAGCCAGGCTCATGTAATATTCTGAGATCTCTCTTATATCTTATTCCTCCCTAAGCCTGGGTAGGGAAAATTCCTTAATTCATTCAACGAAAGTCTACCGAGCGTCTTTGGGCGCCAGACACGTTACTTGAACAGGTGGTGACAAGTACCATGAAGAAGAGATGAAGCTGAGCAAGAAGACATGATGTGTAGGGGGCTCTTTTGGACTGGGTGGTCAGGGAAGGCTGCTTTGAGGAGGGGAGAATTGAGCTAAGATCTGAATGCTGATAATAATAAGTGTATCAGATAAGAACGTGCCAGGGAGAGAGAAGACCAGGTGCAAAGGCCTGGGGGTAGGAATGAGCTGGGTGTTCATGGAGCAGCACGGAGGCCAGGGTGGCTGAGCAGAAGATGCCATGGGAGCGGAGAGAGTGATGTTGCCAAATGTGAACAGCCTTGCAGGCCAGGAGAGGAGGCTGGGTTTTATTCTGAGCGTGAGAAGCCATTGAGCAGAGTGCGACACTCTCTGATGTACATTTAAGGGTCATCGTGGCTGTCAAGTGAATAACAGACTGAGAGGAGGGTTCTTACTCACACTGGGGGCCCTGGAAGCCTCCGATGGAAAGGCATGAGATTATGCCTTGGGGACGTTTTTATTGTAATAATTACAATGGTTTGGACAAAAGAGGTTTAAGATAAACCCTCAGATACCCAGAAAGTAGCCCTTATAGTTTATAAACCAGCCTTGAGCTTTTTGGGGTAGGAATTACCATTGGTTCTGTCTTATCCAGGAGGGGACACATTCCAGATTACACCACCAGGAAAATTCTGAATGTCAGACTCAAACCAGTATGTGGATTCCCAATCTAGTACCCCACGCTGCCTCTGAATAACTCAGCGCCCCAGTGCTCTGGAGCAAGGACAGCAGCTGGGTGCAATCTGATGAGATTACTTGGGGGCGCCAGGATCTGACCCAACAGAACCAAGGGAGGCCCCACCAGCTGGCTCCAGGCCAGAGGCAAGCGGGTGGCACACTTGCACGGAGTGGACAGCAGAGGGCGCCCGAGGCAGTCGGACCTGAGGTCCAGACTTTGGAATAAAAACTTGGAAAGAGATTTTCTGATTTTGTTATGGAGCAGTGCGGATTGGGGTACTGGTCGGGGGGATGGAATGAGACAGGGTCTTGGTCTGGGGAGTGTGAGAAATTTATATGGAATCTTTAGATGAATAGCTAGCAAAAGTTATTAAGCTAATGGCAGATATTGTAGCTTATTTATTCTAGGATGATACTTACTTATACAATATTTATTGTGCGCTTTGGTGGAGGTACTTTTCACAGATGAGAAAACTGAAGCCTAGAGAAATAAATAATCGGCCCCAGGTTACACAGTTTGCAAGTTGCAGAACCAGGGCTGGAACCCTGAAAGTCCTGCTCAGGGTCCATGTACCTACTGTTGCTCTACCCGACCTCCTTAACTTATATTTCCTTTGCAGCAGACACTCACGCTGGTAGGTACCATTGTTTAACTGACAGATGTTCTTATATTACTGGTTTTCACAGGAGCTCAGTGGAGCAGGTATGACCAAGCCCACTTAGGAGATAGTGGAGGGTAAGAGCTAGATGGCTCTGGAGTTGGACCAGCTCAGCTTAAGCCCCATAGCTCTGTGAGCTCCAGCAAGCTACTTGACCCCTCTGTGCCTCATTTGTCTTCTCTGTAAAGTGGGAACAACAATAGCACCTGCCTCTGAGAGGTCTAAGCCTACATTAAGGCAGTGTCTGGCACATGGTAAGTATTCACTTCAATCGTGGCTATCCATGCTGCCACTGGGAGGAGTGGCACTCAGAGAGGTTAAGCAACATGCTCGAAGCTGCACAGGCAGAGTTGGGATCAAAACAAATCTCTCTGTGATTCCTAAGCCTGTACGCTTGCTGAGTGTTGGTTGCTTCTCAAGGATTTGTCAACTGAATGAATAATGGATAGGTTTACCGGGCCCGGGTGTAAGAATTGATGTAAGGGTTGATGAGGTGGTGGGATTTCACGATCACCAAACTGGGTGCCGTGAGGTTGGGCATTGGAACCTGGGTTTGCTTCCAGGAGTATCAGGGAATCACAGACTCAGAGCTGGAAGGACTGGTGGGGACATTCCAGCCCAGGGCTCTTTGAATTGAAACCTGCTGATGACTCAATGTTGCCTGGGGGTGGGGGACAAAAGAAAGGGCACATATGAGGCTCCCCCATCCCCCGCTTTAGTCAGAGCAGCTCTGTTTTGACCTGTTTTTATATATTCAGCTACTGTATAAAATTTTATTTTGACCAACAGAATTATGACTAAAAAGAGTGGCTGAACTTGAAAACCACATAGGTGGTCCAGCCAGGTCAACAGCCAGTTGGTGACAGGCTGGGCACCCTTGCCCTGAGGGTGGGCTCCTTCCCGTCCCTCGGCTCTGAGTCTACCTCTGCTTCTGGATATACGAAGGCCCAGAACCTCCTTCTCTTTCTTGGTTTGATTTCCCATCTGTGAGATGGGTCTAGTGCTCTTGCCCCAATCAGTGACTATTGCCCAGGAAGGTTTTGGCCAATTTGGTGGTTATAATTTAGCAACAGGCCATACTATTGTTTTCCAGTGACTGGGCCCATTGGCGTGAAAATGCCAGGCCTTGATTTCCATATGCCTCTGGCATTCCAGGCTCTGAAAGTGGAGCCTTTTTATCATACTTGTGGTGGCCTTTGGGCCCCTGGAATTTGCATACTCAAACGAGCCCTGCCCTTGGCATCTCTAGTAGGCCCAGGCCAGGTCTCCCTCAACTCCCGCCAGGCTCCAAACCCTACCCCTTCATCTCGTCACCCTCCAGGCTCCAGTTGACTAGGCCAAGCTCCCTTGTTCTCCCCTTTGGGCTTTTGCACAGGCTGTTTCTTCTGTCTAGACCAAGGGTCCCCAACCTACAGTGAGTTTTATAATTATTTCATTATATATTACAATGTAATAATAATAGAAATAAAGTGCACGATAAATGTAATGCACTTGAATCATCCCAAAACCATCTCCCCCCCGCCCCCATCCCAATCCATGGAAAAATTATCTTCCAGGAAAACAGTCCCTGGTGCCAAAAAGGTTGGAGACCATGGTCTAGACCGTCCTTCCCTTTCCTCTTCATCAGCTGAACTCCTACTCATCCTTCAGGCTCAGCCTAGAGGCCACTTCCACAGGGAAGCCTTCTCTGATTGCTCCTGGACCAGGCTAAATGCTCCAGCTGTGCACTCCCATGGCCCTCCTGTCCTCCCCTGTTTTCCCATAGACAGGAGTGAGCATGAGAGAGGACAGAAGTAAAAACCGCCCAGGCTGCGGGTGAGAGGAGCTGCAGGGGGTGAGGGGAAGATGAGAAAGAAAATGAGGTTTTCTGTGATTTGTGCACATTATTTGCTGGATACCGTGCTCTTTTCACTCTGAGCCAGGACCGCTTGGGTCATGGCTCTCTCAGAGATTCCGTTGTTTAATACCTGTCTTCCTATCTGGACGGCAAACTCTATGAGGACGGGAACATCCTCCATTTTGTTCACTGCTGCGTTCCCCATAATTAGCCCAGTGACTTAGGCAAGTTACTTAATCACACTGGGCCTCAGTTTCCTCATCTGCACTTAACTTCTTCTCTATGTCTCAATTTCCTCTTCTGTAAAATGAGATGCCAATTACCTACCTGTGGCCAGACTATTACAACGGGGGCCCCCAATAAGCCATGCCTCCTGGGATTTTTGTGACTTTGTGCAGCCCCCTCCCACACTGACCCTAGGCATGGCCCTGTAACTTGCTTTGGCCAATGGGACATGAACAAGCACAATGCAAGCACACGTGTAATAAGCACTTGCATATTAGAGCTTGGTCCCTTGGAACACTCCCTCTTGGAACCTAGCTGCTGTGTGCCACAGAGAAGCTCTGGACGGACGATTGAGTGGTGAGGGGACACATGGAGGAGGGACCTGGAGGACGAGCCACGGTCTAGGCCACTCTAGCTCCAGGCAAGCACTCAGCAGTATGCATCGCATCACTCACTTCAACACGTGGAGCAGAAGAACCACCCAGCCAAGCCCAAGCAACCCACAGAATCATGGAAATAATAATCTCCGTTGTTTCAAGCTACAAGGCTTTGGGTTGTTTGTTACATAACAATAGCTAACAAAAATCCCACCCTGTAAGGATGATGTGAAGATTAACTGAGTCAGTACATGCAAAGTACATACAAAAGGTATATTTTTATACTGACCCTGAATACCTGTTGCCCATTATTATAGCTAGTATTATAGCATGGGCTCAGCAAATATTGGTTGAATAACAACTTGAAGTCCTGTCCCCCTCCCCCAACTTCCCCATGAGGCTCCCACCTGGGCTGAGAAGTCGATGAGCTTTGGCAAGGGCTGCTTGCTGCCTTCGTCGCTTTTCAGAAAGTCCAGCAGGCTTCCTACATGCGGGAGGGGACAGGAACATTTACTATTCTTGCTGCTTCTGCGCGTGGTTAAAAGTTTTCATAGTAGTGGATTTAAATGAAAATATTTGTTTACCATTCCTAGCATTCGAGAAAGAGAACTGGAGTTTTTTTGAAGAGACTTTCTGATTGCTAGTTGGGTGCTGTGGCTGAGAAAGCCTTCTGATGCCTGGGGTCATGGCTTCCCAGGGCTGCATAGTCATGTATTTAGAAAATGAAAAAAGGTTTGAGATTTCAAATCACACTCAGTGAGATCGTGTGAGATGTTTCTGTTCATGCAGAAATGGGCAGGGGTTGGAAATGGCTGTGAAATGGTGGCCTAAACACGTCCCTGAGAAATCCCGAACTGTGGCGGGGATGGGGGGCTGGAACTGCTGTTTCGCCAGCTCATTTTCCCAGAGTACACAAGGAAGGTGGCTGATGATGGGAGGGTCACCCCTGGACTCTGAGGCTCACCGTGAATGCATAAGCCTCTCCTCCTGTCGCCCAGCAGGGCTCTGGCCCCACTCCCCTCTCCTGGCGTCTCCATGTTCTCCCTTTCCCTTGGCGGCCCCTTAATGTAATTTCACCCCATTCGCCAGGAGGGTGGGATTGTTCCACATTAAGGCGCTCAGTGAGTACTGGCTGGAAGAGCTCCTGGCCAGATTGGGGGCACCTCAAGGGCAAGAACCACGTCAAAGTCACCCTTGAGCCTGCCACGGATGAGCACGGCCACAGCCTGCATCCCCAGCGCCCAGCACGCGGCACCTTTGGCCATGAACTCCGTGATGATGAAGATGGGCTCCTCCGTGACCACGGCGTGCAGCTTCACCAGCTTGTCGTGCTGCAGGGTCTTCATCAGGTTGGCCTCGGCCAGGAAGGCCTCCACCGACATGCTGCCTGGCTTCATCGTCTTCACCGCCACCTTGGTGTGCTTGTTGTAGGTGGCTGGAGGCAGACAGGGAGCAGGGAAAGTGGTCAGAGCCCGCTGGTCTCCCCCAACCCATTCGAAGGCGGGGCTGCAGACCTGCCTTCTCCAGGAAGCCTTCCCTGTCTTTTTCAGCCCTCGCAGAGGGAAGGGAAGGCTGGGGCTCGGCCCTCAGACAGATGTGGGTTGGAAGGCTGCTTCACCACCTCCTAGCTGTGTGTACTCGGGCAAGTCACTTAACCTCTCTGAGCTGTGCTTTCTTCATCTGTAAAGCAGAAATGATAATCACTCCCTTGGAAGGGCTGCTGCAAAGATTAAAAAATAACTGCAAAACAGCACTCAGATTTTGTCACTCCCCGCTACCCACTTAAATCTTAATACTGCTCTTAAAAGAAATACCAGACTTAATGTGACCCACAGGCCCTGATCTGG
The DNA here is from genome assembly GCF_000956105.1 of Propithecus coquereli. Taxonomy (NCBI): domain Eukaryota; kingdom Metazoa; phylum Chordata; class Mammalia; order Primates; family Indriidae; genus Propithecus; species Propithecus coquereli. The sequence goes on from NW_012136303.1 coordinate 4,067,094, forward strand.
CCTTGCCCACCACTCTAGCCTCGTCAGCCACTAAACTCACTCTTGCCCTTCTTGGACCAACCACCCTGTATGTCACTCAATCCCTCAAGCACCCCATTCCCGTCCCTCCACAGGGACTTGGCACATGCTGTTCCTCCACCCTACCCCACCCTGCTTCATTTTGCGGTTCTCATCAATCTCATAACTGCTCGGGTTTCCATTTTGCCTTGGCTTCCGGGAAGCTCCAATCCGGATCTGTGGGCTTCCTGCGGTAAGAGTCCAGGGCCGTGTCTAATATTTTTGGTTTTCCAAGCACACCACTCAGATATGTCTCACCTGCCTCTCTGTATTATCTTTCTGTCCTATTCTTCTATTTGGCACCTAGCACACAGCAGGATCTCAAGGCATGTAGTCGAAATACATGGATTTTAAACTTATTTTGTCTGGCTGAGTTGTTTGCATCTCTGCAGGCTGTCTTGGCTGCCATTTGGAAGGCAGTGGAGTATTAACACAGTGGGGTGCCCCAGGCTCTACCCCACAACCTGCGAAGCAGCCACTGCGGGTCTCAAGGTACCAAACGAGCACAGCAGGGGTGGAATGTGCCCTTCAGATGCCCGTGATGCCTTAACACGGTGCCGTTCATCAGTTGCCAGCATTGAACCTGCCTGGAAATCTCCAGCTGCATCTCCCCAGGCTTAATTTTCATCATCCCAAGAGGCCTCTGGTTGTCCCAACCCCAAACTGTTAGGCTGTCCCAGCTCCCTATGGGGAGTGGGGCAGATTCCTCAGTGAGGACTCCTGCCTCCCAGGAGGAAGTTTTGACCCCCACAGGCCTGGTCTCAAAGGCAAATCAGCCTTTGCACAGCAGGGCAATTTGGTTCGCTACGAGGAACTGCTCTTTCGCAGTTGCTATTCCAATCTCCCCTTCTGCCTTGGGTAGCACTCCCACTTTGCCTTAAAGTGCTCCTGGAAGCGAGAACCCTCCCTCTCCCCCTCTGGCCCTGGGTCCTTACCCATCCAGACTTCCCCAAACTGCCCAGCTCCGAGTCTCTTCTCCAGCTTGAGGGATTCCCGGGGGATCTCCCAGGCATCTTTCTCCCAAGGCTTCTGGGGCTTAGAGGACACGCAGGGCACCGACAACTTCTGGCAGAGTCCATCGTTCCCCTCTGGAACAGAGTCCCTGGTCAGTTGAGGGCAACGAGCTCTGAGCCAGCCAGAGGCTGCCCCTCGGAGGCCTGCCTGTCTGGTCCACCGCCTCTGGCCAGTGTTCCACCTGGTTGCCACCATCAGGGACATTCCCAAGAGAGCAGAGCATGATGGGGTCCACCTCTACATCTTGGCCACCTCCACCCTCCTGCTCAGCAGGCTAAGCCTTCAGGAGAATCCAAAGCAACTGCATGTGAGGGGCGGAGGGGGTCAGGAAGAGCTCAGCAGGCCCCAGAGGCCGCAGGGCACCCTGGCTAGGATTCCCGGACCCATCCCCACGGGGACGCAGCCCTGGGACAGAACTCACTCTTGTAGTGGGCCACCAGGTCCTGCAGGGTGCTGAAGGTCGTCCTCGGAGAGATGTAGAAGCCCCCGTTGTCCAGGGTCCGGATCTTGTAATGCTTCACTGCATCTCCTTGCTGGGGGTCGTAGTCTCGCACAGACAAAGAGTAGCTCCCTGCATCGGCCAAAGAGAAACCCCTCAGAATGGCACCTCAGAGGCCTGCTACCTCATGTCAACACCCTGACACCCCCTTAAGACTATCACTGGCACCGTCCTGTCACCTGGGCAGCAGTGCACAAGGGTCAGAGTGGGTGGGTGGACCAGGCATCCTGGGTTCTCATCCAGGCTCTCCCACGTTCCTCAGTGGGACCTTGGGTAAGTGACTACACCACTTCTGTGTGCCTCAGTTTCCTCATCTGTAAAATGGGACTAGTCATGCCTCCCTACCTCACCACATTGCCTGACAATTAAAATAAAAAACGCTTGGAAAGCACTCGGGACCTAAACATTCAGCAATGTTGGCCATCATCATCATCTTCGTTATTATTTCTAATCTATCTTTTCCTTCCTTTCTTCCTTCCCTCCCTCCTTCTTCTTCTTCTCCTCCTTCCTTCCTTCTTCTTTCTTTCCTTCCTTCCTTTCTTATCATTTAGCTAACAAAAAACCAAGAAATCATACCAGTTTGGTAAAAAGTCGGACTATTCAGAAATCCAGTGCAGTTATTGAAATGAGAGCACATTGTGGGAGACTGAATAATGGTCCCTCACGATGTTCACACTCTAACCCCTGGAACCTGGGAATACGTTACCTTACACGGTAAAAGCTGTTACAGCTGTGATTAAGGATCTGGAGATGGGGAGATCATCCTGGATTATCCAGGCAGCCCCAATGTAATCACACGGGTCCTTGCTAGAGGGAGATGAGAAGGTCGAAGTCAGTAGCAGGAGACGTGAAGATGGAAACAAGAGGTTGGAGAGATGTCAGGAAGGGGCCGTGAGCCAAGGAATGCTGTGGCTTACAGAAGCCGAAAAGGCAGGGAAATGTGTTCTCTCCTGAAGCCTCCAGAAGGAACCAGCCCTGCTGACGCCTTGACTTGAGCCCAATGAGGTCAGACTGCTGACCCCCAGAATTGTAAGGTAAGAGACTTAACGCTGTTTTCAGCCACTAAATTTGTAGCAATTTGTTATAGCAGCAATACAAACCTAATACACGTTATCACACAGACCAGAAACACACAAGTCTCCCAGTCCATGACCACAGTTTTACAATTTGCGAGCTGTGTGCCCTTGGGCAAGTTATTAGCCCCTCTGTCTCTCAGTTTTCTATGCCATAATAGCACAATGTCATAGGATTCTGGGGAGGTTTAAATTGTTGAAAGAAGTTGTGTGTGGTGGCTGGTGCCTATAATCCCAGCTACTCAGGAGGCCGAGATGGCAGGATCGCTTGACGCTAGGAGTTCCAGACCATGCTTGGCAACATAGTAAGACCTTGTCTGTACAAAAATTTTTAAAAATTAGCTGGATGTGGTGGCACAAGCCTGTAATCCTAGCTGCTCGGGAAGCTGAGACCAGGAGTTCAAGGGTGTAGTGAGCTATGATCGTGCCACTGCACTCCAGCTTGGGTGACAGAGTGAGACCCTGTCTCCAAAAAAAAAAAAAAAATTGTTGAATGAATAACAGCTAACCATACTTGCCAGGCACTGTTCTAATCACCCTGTACAAATGAACAGTGAATGAAGATTAATAATATTCATTATACTGAATTATAATTATATAAATGATATTGTTTATTATAATGAATGAGTAACCCCAGGGTAGAGGTAGAGGTTTTATAATCTCATCATTCTCATTTACAGATGAGGAAACTGAGGCCCAGAGAGGTGAAGTAACTCACCTGCAGTCACACAGCTGATAAGGGGCACAGCTGGGATTCAAACCCAGGCAGCTGACTCCAGGTTGCCCCCTTAGTCACTCTGTTCCAGTCAAGGTGAAAGTGGTTTAGCTGATGCTGGATGGGAGCGGGGCAGAATCCAGGGAGCAGCACACGGGATTGAGGGGCCCTACGCTGCAAGTTTTACTAAGTCAGCTACCCGCCACCCGCACCTCTACCTTGGAGGGCCATGACAGCTGGACCAGGCTACCTGCCCCACAGGTCTGTGATGGTCTCTTTGGTTTTTCTACCCCTGTCTGCAGGATGTGACAGGGTCGGCCTTGCTGAAATAACAGGAAAATATCTAATCTTTCAATTTCCTAATAACACCTAAGGATCAATCATGAGCTCTCCCGGCTCCCTGTTCTCTCTCTCCCTGGCTGACAGGCACCGAGCAGGGGCTCTGTTTTCACAAACATCTGAAAAGAGCCGAAAGACAGAAAGGAAATGTAAATCTTTCTCCTTACTTCACCAGCTCACTGCCTTTAGAATTTGTTTTATAGCCTCTAGGTGTTCCTGAGAAGCTCCTGGAAGGACAGCAGGGGGCAAACTCCAGGCCTTAGCTTCCTGCCCAAAACCATATCTCGGGGGCTGAATCGCATCCCCCGACTAAATTTCAGAGCTAAGAAAACAAGAAAGACGGACAACCTGACCTCTCGCGCTGCCCCCTGCTAATTACTCCACAGCCGCTTCTAAAGGCAACGGTTTCTCCCAGCAATCGCTATATTTTTCCTTTCTCTTTGTCCCCATAAAATCAGCAAGGCACTCGGCCTCAGTGCTGGCAGCCCCTTCTCTTTCCTTAGGATGCTACGCCTCTCCCTGCCCGCCCTCTCCTCTCTCTCTCAACGCTCTCATTCTCTCTCCTTCTAAGAAGACAAAATAAACTTTTTTACATATATCTGTCTCCTAATCTCTGTGTGAGAAACCTTTCTCCACCCATGCCGTGAGCACCTATAATACTAAGTTTTCCACCCTGGCAGAATGGACTAGCCCAGTCCCCACGCTGTCCTGGGCACAGCGGGAGACAAGTGCTGGCTGTGCCCAGCTTTGCCTTTTTGTCGGTTTCTTGTCCCTTGAGGGCCGGAAGGGGGCTTGTTGGGTGGAGGAAACCAAACCTAAGCATTCGCGGGGCTGAGTAGCACCGTCCTAGCCACGCTAAGGCTTCACCAGCTCAGACAGCTAGGGGTCAAGTAGAGGGCCACGCAGATGCCTTTGATTGACGTCCCCAAGTCTGTTTGTTTCAGGATACCCTGAATCGACTTGGTTTATTTGGATCAAGCAGTTGTGAATCTGAGCGCGTTCGTGAAGTGCACTCTGCCTGTGAATCTGGAATCATGGGAATTCTATCGACCTTCACTCCTCTGGGGAGACGAGCCTCGGTTGGGGCCAGTTTGGGTTCTGTGACGTTTTCGGGCGCTGCTCTTGCCTCTCATGCACCCACCCGGCATGAAGCCGCCCTTCAGAACAGGAGTTTCAGGAAGCTGGTCACCTGATGTTGAAACTCCCAAATGCTTCCAAAGAGCACTGTAAGCGGAGTCCCAGAGAAGGCCTGTTGGGGTCTCTTCCTGCAACCTCATTTCCTTAGGGAGGGAGGAGGAATCAGGCTTGGGAACAAGATATGTGGTGATGAGTATTTTTTAAAAACACAAGCTAGTGAAGATCAAGCTTCAGCGGGATGTTCGTTCATTTGTGGTGCTTGAACGACACGGGACTACTTCTGTTGACCTAAGCTGTCACCTACAGGGATAAGAAGGGCCAAGCCAGACACAGAACCTCAACCCTCCCTGGCTCAGGGTGGCAAAGGGCAGGAGAAAGCCCAGCGGCCGTGCAGCCTGGCAAATTGTTCAGCCTTTCCGAGGGAGGAATGGTGGCCAGTCAAGCCTGGGGCACCCCTGAATGGAGGGGCCAGGTGGGGAAATGTCACCTTTGGTGGTCTCGCTGTCTCGGATCATGAAGGAGCCCAGCACGTTGCCGGGAGCCAGTAGCTGGCGCTCTGCGTCCTTCCTGCTGATGCCCTTGAAGAACCACCTGGTGGGAAGGGGAGAGCAGTGAGCCTGGGGTGTGCAGCCCTGTCCCGCTCACGCAGGGCACCTGTGGCCATGCAGGGCCCACGTGGGAGTCAGGATACGAGGGACTCGCTTTCCGCACCATCAGTTTTTACTCAAGGATTTTTTTTGGTTGAGGGACCGGGAGAGCCACTCTTTTGATAGCAAAGCAACCAGTAGTGAACCCAGTTTGCTGAGACTGCAGCCTGTGCAATGTGGGGGCAGAGAGGGCTTTCTCTAAGAAAAATAATACAGCATTGCAAATGCAAAATGCTCACGGGTCATTCCAGTGCCACTCGGTGAGAGGGATAGGGAGCTGGACAGCAGGACTGCGTGGAGTGAGACAGCAGTCTTAGCCAACTGCTGTCAGAAAATCTTACTTTTGCAAATTTCACATGCACACATGACCACGAGGGGGATTCCTCTCAGGGCCTTGGAGGCCCGTGGGAATGAGGACCTGGGGTTTGTTAGCTTCACAGTCAGTCCTCCACTGTGTATTCAGAGCCAAATACAAAGTTGGCATGAATTTCTAAGCTAAAATGTGAGACTGCAAAGAATTTTAAACTTGGGACAACATCCTGGGAACTTTTCTTCATTATTTCTGGATATCTGGGATGTTGGTGGAAAAGTTCAAGCAGTAGCAGCCAAATCCATTCCTCCCTTGACTAGGGTGAGGAGCATTTCATGTACTGTGATGGAAAAAGCCCCAGACCAGACATCAGCAGGCTGTGGCCCTGCCATCAACCTGCTGTGTGACTTTGAACAAGTTGCTTTCCCTCTCTGGGCCTCTGTTTCCTCTGTTATGAACTGGGGAGAAAGCTAACATCCATTGAGTTCTTGTAATCCACCCACCAACTCTATGGCATTGTGACCTTTATTATCCCCATTTTATAGATGAGGAAGCTGAGGAACAGAGAGGGCAAGCAACTTGCCCGGAGTCACACAGCTAGGAAGTTATAGAGGCACGATGCAAATCTAGGCAGCCTAACTCCAGAGCCCAAGCTCTCAATCACCATACTATGTTGCCCACCTGCCCTGTTTGCTTTCATGTTGTAAAGCGATGCATGACATGGTAAAATATTCAACAATGCAAGAGGGTATATAGAAAGAATGGTCTCCCTGGCTATTCCACCCCTAGGAAGTTATCCCACAGATCTTTTTTTTTTTTTTCTTTTATCCAAGGAGACAGAAATATCCCACAGATCTTGCATAAGGGAAACGCGACATATACACAAGGAGATTGACTGAAGCACAAGACTGGAGGCACCTCCACTGATAGGGGACTGGTTGGATGGATGCGGGGCATCTGCAGGACAGACACAGAGGAAGGAGCTGCTGCAGGGAGGGTCTGAACAGGAGGTGCAGGGCAGTGTGTATCGTATCTACACTGCGTACAATAAAGGAGGGGTAGATGCATTTGCTTATGCAAGTGTAAAGCATTTGGGAGGACTCACGAGAAACTGGTTGCTTCTGGGAAGGAGAAGTGGTTGGCTGGGGACAGGGTGGGAAGGAGGCCTTCCACACTGTATTCTATCTATAATACATCCTTCTCCACCATTTGCATTTTGAAACATTTGAAAGTATTGTCTATTCCAGGAGGGGGTGGGAGGAAGTAAGATTCTGTGCCACCCTGATTCCCAATGTCCCAGTTGCCCTCCCCAGAGGCAACCTCTGTTAGCAGTTTCTTGATGCAGACACAACAACCTGCGAGTGCACTGCAAGGACTGATACATGTGTTTAGATCAACGGTCCCAAGACACGTTCCCGGACCAGCAGCGTCAGACAGCCTCACCAGAGAGCTTGCTAGAAATGCACATTCGGAATCAGACAGTGGGGTCCAGAAACCAGCCGGCAGCCAGCTTTCCAGGCCATGCTGATGCCTGCTCGAGTTTGAGAACCACCCATTTAGGTATTGCCTTTGTTTGCAGATGATAACCCACTCTACATGTGGTCAGCACCCTGCCTTCTCCACTTAGCAATTACGTTGCCTTTGAGGAATAACACCGGCCAATCCGAGATTGCTGCAAGGACCACATGCGGTGACGTGGGGATTCTGTAAGGGCCCAGATCCTGGAGTGGGGAACAGAAGGCGGGATGCCCCAGGAAAAAGTCCAGGAGGAGAGAGAAGCAGCTAAGACCCCCCTGTGGCATGTACTTTCATGGTCACTGAGAAGGGGGTGGTTTTAAGATGGAAAAAGCCTACACATTTTAATTTTTAACAGGCAAGCGTCCCAAACCCACAATACCATCTAGCTGGAGGGAGGAGGCAGAGGAGATAAAACAATGGCGACTCGCTGGTTCTTAATTGGATGTCTCGCCACCCCATGGTGTAGTCATCTTTTTACCACCAGCCTTGCCCACCACGCAGTGAACATCTCTGGGGGAGTCCCATCTGAGCCACCTTGTAGCCCTGGAACAGGGCAGGTATACAGTAGGGACTGAACAGAGATCTGTTGGAGGATGGATGGATGGGCGGATGAATGACTGAGGTAAAACTATACTCCAGAGTCAAGCTAGACACAAGGAAGAACCTACAGCCAAGAGTGATGGGTTACAGGGAGCTGATTGAGGGCAGGGATACGTCTTATTTTTTCTCACGAGCCCTACTGAGGCCAGGGCCTGGTGAGTTGCAGGCACCTGTTTGCTGAATGAATCAAATGAGAGATGACTGGCCAGGTGTGAGCCATCTCACCTCTCCAAAGACCCCTCTTGGCATGACCATATGCTTCATTCGACAAACATTTATTGAGCACATACTGCTTGCTAACCTGTGCCAAGGATGCAGCAGCAGCGGACAAAGTCTCTGCTTTTTTGAGCTCTCAGCCGTGTGGGGAAGACAGACAACACACATGTGAACAACCAAAGAAGCAAGGAGGTAGTTTTTGCCAGTGAGGAGCATTCAGAAGGGAATAAAATAGGTTTCCATAAGAGAGAGCCACAGAGGGGACCCATTTAGACGAGGTGGTCAGGGAAGTCCTTTCTGAGACCCAAAGGATGAGAAGGAGTCAGCCAAGCCAAGAGCCCTAGGAAGAGCGTACCAGGCAGGGGAGACAGTGTGTGCAAAGGTCCTGAGACAGGAACAGGGCTGGCTTTGCTCATGTTCCCTTCTGGAAGGCAGGAAATGGAATACTTACTCCTCTGTCTCCAGAGAGTTGACACGGGCTACATAATTGCTTGGGATGTAACCCTCTTTCCGGGTGGCCAGGGATCGAGCCTTCCACCACTCCCCACACCTGAGGGACGGAGGAAGTAAAGGGGTCATGGAGCAGAAGGACCATTCTTCAGTCTCCTTGGCCCCCCAGGCTTGGCCTAGGAACCCCCTGACCCTCAGGAAGCCAGTAACGGGAACGTCAGAGCCACGAATGTCCTGGCCCCCTGCGCTGCCCCAAGATTAGGTAGGGATCTTTACAACAGTCCCTGCTGGGCATCCGAGGGTCTAGAATTAAGCCCTGTCCCTGAACCCACAGCCCAAGCCCTGGGCCCTCGGCCCCACTGCTCTTCCCTGGGCTTGCAGCTTTGCCTTACTAGCCATGTCCAAGGTGGGGCCCTGTGTCCACGGGAGACTCAAGTGGCTCAGCAGGGGCGAGAGCAGGAGGGAGTCGACTCAAGAGTCCAGCCAAGCATGACCATCCCCAAGCTTGGGCCCCAGAACACCTTGGACACTACACCCACTGATGGCGAGGGCTGTAGGAGATTGGAGGTGGCACACTCAGAGATCCAAGGATTTCTGAACACAGAGTCACCTCGGTAGGGCCGGGCCCACAGGTGAGCAGGTAGCTTAATCACCCCAGGAAGGCTTCCCTGAGAAAGGGCGTCCGCCTGTTCTTCGCAGCTTGGATGTGCACTGCTAGTGAGCGCGCAGTCCCCTTGACCCCAGCCATCGCCCGGTTGGCAGCAAAGCCTTCCTCCTCTGCTATGATCAGGTTCTCATCAACCATCTACACCCAGGATAAGACCGTCTATCGGGGTCTTTACTGAAGCACAAAAGAGGGTGTGATTGAGTGTTGGAGGCAGGTATGTCCTAGGGGCAATGGTGTGGGGACTCACTCCTCCAGGACCACCATCTGGTCCCCCTTCCGGAAGCTGAGGTCTTCATGGTGAATGGCGTCGTAATCGTACAGGGCAACCACGACGACGTCCTCAGAGCCTGCTGGGAAGGAGGCACGTGGGACGGTGTGGCATTGTCCAAGCACACCCACAGCCCAGGGGGCCCCATCCCAGCCCCTGGCACCCAGCTCTGCACACGGACACACCCAGGGCGTAAGTAAGCATCTTTCCACGCCGGCTGAGATTCTAGAGTTGAAGCTAACAGTGTTGTGTTCATGTTCCTGAACAGTGGTGTAGAAACACAACAGCCCGTGCAAAGCACTTCCGGGGCAATTTAGGGGATTTTCAGGGATGGTTTTGACTCTTTGGGATTTTTGCCTCAAGCTCTGACTGAGAACCTAACCTAACCCTATACACGATACATGCATGACTCCACGGCACCTGCTTGTCTCATACTCACCCTCCACAAACCCCGGTGGGTGGCCATTGTTGCTGTTAGGCCCCTGTGGGGAAGAAACGGGAGAAGGGAATGAGTCTGATAGTGTGTGAGGAGCCACGGAAGGTCCATGTTGGAAAGGACACCTGAGCGCATCTTACCCTGGCCCTGCATGTCACAGAAGGTGGCCCAGAGAGGATTGGGGACGTGCCTGACATCACATGGCACATTAGGGGCAGAGCCAGTAGATTTCTTGAGTTGTGGCCTCTGCCTTTGGTCTTTGACATACTCGGGGTGCTTCTTGGCCCTTCCCCCCAACATACGTGATGGGGTTGGCCCAGGTCAGTGTTTTCCGAGGTGTGTTTGAAGAAATTGTGGGTCTACCAACATATCCCATTGTGTATGTGAAACGATCTAAGGGTCCATCCTAAGGGGAATTGGCACCTAAAACCATGGTGCTCTACGCAGATCTCACAAGAGGGAGGAGAGACTCATTACTTGATATAGCTTGACCTCAGAGATACTTTGTTGAATGAAAAAAAGCTAGTTCTGCAGAATGATAAATATAATATTTCAATGTAAAGTACATACACACACACACATCCTAAATGTTTTCTGTGGACACACACTAGATGCATGTGAGCGTAGATTCACGAAAAAGGTTTGCCGGGGTCCACACCACACTGACAACAGGGAAACCTCTGAGGGGTGCGAGACTTCTCGGGAGGGAAGCATTGGCCAGTAGACACTGTAGCTTTACCTATAATTTGTGATTTTTTACTTTTAAGAAAAACATATTCGTGTGTCACACTTGTAAGTAAACATTAACTTGAAGAAATAAGTTTAGGAAACACTGAGGAATACATCATATTTTGGGAGATTCACAAGCCCATTACAGAGGTTCACAAAGGCTCTGAGAAGTCCTGCAGGGAAGGAGTCTGTTTCACCCAGTGTTTCTCAAACTGACTTGACCTGGGAGCCCTTTCTCTGAGGAACACTTTACTGAACTAAAACCCTGCAGGAAGAGAACAATGAATAGCTGATAACTGCATCCCTCAAATCTGATGTTCGAAAAGCACAACCAGAAACTGGTGGGAGTTTGCCTTCTGCTGGGGACAAGCCAGAGGACCTCAGAGAGCCTGAGAACCCAGAGCCCTCACCGAGAAAGGGCCCGGGGCCACACAGGCTAGGAGAGGAGCAGATTTGGGAGTGACTTAGCATTTATAGCCTGTGGTCAGCTTAGGGGGTCACCAGTGGGAGACATGTGTGTAATTTCAGGCTGCATTAATAGAGGTCGAGTGGCAGAGGGAGGGAGGTGGCCATTCCATTATTCTCCCATTTCCAGAATCAGTCCTGTTCTGGTCATCATGCCTAGAGAAGGGCAAGAAGGATGGAGAGAGGCCACACGCCCGTGTCCTGTGGAAGATGACTTGGAAGGGATGGACGGGTTGGGATAAGACCTTTGCCTTCAATCTCTATTGAAGGGAGTCGTGGGGCAAAGGGAGTGGGTGTGTTTGGGGTCAAGGCGTAAGGGTTATGGGGCAGTAGGCCTTCCTTCAACACGGGGAAGAACTTTCTAAGGAAAGGAGTGCACCCCCACCTCGGGAGGCATCCAGCAGGGGCTGTGCTCCCCCAGACAACCTCAGATAGGGGGATGGGCTAAACGGCCACAGAGAAGAGGGACCTGCAGGTCTGGGGTTAGAAGACCTGACTCTACTGCTTCCCAGCTCTGTCACCCCCCGGAGCCATTTAACCTCTTAGAGCCTTAGTCACCCTGTAAAGCCGCATAACTGCTGCCTCACAGCCTTGGATGAGGATTAATGATACAGAAACACCTCACTCCAGTGCTTGGACCACAGGAGCTGTTCAAAGAACAGTAATGACGGTGGCTCACGCCTGTCATCCCAGCACTTTGGGAGGCCGAGGTGGGAGGATCGCTTGAGCCCAGGAGTTCAAGACCAGCCTGAGCAACATAGAAAGACCCCATCTCTACAAAAAGCCAAAAAAATTTAGCTGGGTATGGTGGCGCACACCTGTAATCCCAGCTACTCAGGAGGCTAAGGTGGGAGAATTGAGCCCAGGAATTCAAGGTTACAGTGAGCTATGATTGTACCACTGCATTCCAGCTCTGGGTGACAGAGCAAGACACTGTCTCTAAATAAATAAATAAACAAATTTTAAAAATCTTAAAAAACACACAGGCAGCGGGTCTCTGCTGGAACACGGGGCCCGCACCAGGAACAGACCCACTTGGCCCTCTTGTCCCGTTCCCCAAGTGTCCACCCCAGACAGGACTTCCCTACACCCCTGTCAACCTCCGCAGTGCTGACCACTCTCTGGCCATACACATTTTGTGTACTTCAAACACACACGCGCACACACACACACACACACACACACACAGGACAGTAACGATGATTACAACCGTTACTGCTGCTGTTAGTGCTGTCGTCACCATCGCTGTGCTAGTACTATTACTGTTACCACCGCTGTCACTACCATTACTATTCCTGCTCTCATGCCTAGCACCCCACAACTACCATCACTAGCGCAGCCACGACGAACGCTGCCGCCATTGCCATCACCACTGCGGCCACGATCACTGCTGTCACCACTGCTACTGTTCCCATCAGTCGTATTTGGCTTCTGCCTCTGTTACGCTTGCTGTTCCCACGGGTACTTTGGGACCTGCACTGCCCAGAGTTTGCATTCCTCACTCTACCCCTTACTAACCACAGGGCCTTAGGCAAGTTATTTAATCTCCGTCCCTCATCTGTAAAATGGGTATAATAAAAATCGTTATCTACAATAGGATTATTGTGAGGATTGGGGGTTAATCACAAAGCGCTCAGGAGAGTGCTTGGTTCATAATAAGCTCTACGTGAGCATAACAGAAGTTAGTAAGGACTCTGCTAGTATTACCACTTCTCTTAGTTCCTGCTGCTACTATTGTTGTTATACTCCCACCATTACTCTTGTTACTATTATCACTACAGATGTTACTGTATTTTTGCGATGACGCTGATGCTACCATTACTGTCGCTGTTACTCATCTGATCACTCATTGCTCTCAGCTGCTTCTTACTTCTGCTGCTGCCCTGGCCCGAGGCCTCCGATGCTCACTCAGACCTGGTTGGGGGGCCCAGGCTGACGGGCCAAGGCATGGACTGCGGAAGAAGGACAAGTGACTTCCTTGTCCTGGACGCATCCTGGATCTGTGTCCTGGAGAGTCAGGGCACTGCTGGTGGCCGGTCAGCTCCATTTCACCCCAAACCACCCTTCCCGGCCTCGGGAACACAGGAGACCGTTAGGGCAATGTTGGGGCAGCCTCGGGCAGCGCCCCCAGGACGCTGGGCTCCTCCTCTACTCACCAGCTTGGCCATGGATGTGGGGTCCGGCATGTCTCCAGGGCTGTGTGCGGTGGTGTTGGGCTCAGCTTTCGAGATCTTGCCGTCCCGGAGGAACCTGGACTTCACGCACCCCATCCTGCAGCGGACAGAGGGAGGTGAGCCCGGTTGCCAGAGCCCCAAGCAGGGGAGTCCTCCAATGCTGCCATTCCTGCCCCTGCCCCTGGGCTGGCTCCCACCGGCCTTCCCTGTCTTCCCACTCCCCACCCAGCCCTTCCCGACGGAGCCCACTCTGTCCTCACCACCTCTGGGCTTCCCCACGTCCACGTCTGTCATGCTCTGGCCCGGAGCTGACAAGTTGTCATTGTTGTCATTGTCGTGGGTACCAAGGACCGGTGTGATGGGGGAGTTTATTCAGAGAATAAGTCATGAGGGTAATGGAATGTAACAGGTAGAGCCGTGGAGCAGAGCGGGGAGTGGGTGGTGGGCACTGCCAGCGGTCGGGTCAGAAGGCCTGAGCTGATCCTTGGCCCTGCCAGCCCACCAGCACCTCGCTGGCCACTTTCCCACCCCACCCCGGTCTCACTTCCTCATCAGCAAAATGGGGATAAGAAAACCAGCTGGCGAGGGTGGGAAGGCTGAGCGAGCATGTGGGCGGGGAGACAGCACAGTGCCAGGCGCGAACAGCACGGAAAACGATAGTACTGTTATATAACAAACCGCCATTTTATAGTAAACGACCAAGACGAGGTCATGTAATGTGGCTCAAACAACTGAGCTAAATAGCAGTCAAGGCACCCTATTCCTGGAATCATCACTTAGTCAGCAAACATTTACTGAGCACTTTTCTTTTTTTCTTTTAAGACAGAGTCTCGCTCTGTCACCTGGGCTAGAGTTCTGTGGCATCATCCTAGCTCACTGCAACCTCAAACTCCTGGGTTCAAGCGATTCTCTCTCGAGTAGCTGGGACTACAGGTGTGCACCACCACACCCAGCTAATTTTTCTATTTTTAGTAGAGACGAGGTCTTGCTCTTGCTCAGGCTGGTCTCGAACTCCTGACCTCAAGCAATCCTCCCTCCTTGGCCTCCCAGAGTGCTAGGATTACAGGCGTGAGCCACTGCGCCCAGCTGCTGAGCGCTTTTCTAAACTGTGATCAAGACAAGCAAGTTCATGACCTTCTGGAGCTCAGCTGGAGAGGAATGGCAGAACAGACAATAAACAGGTAAGCAACTAACTAACACGACGACTATCTTAGTTAGTGAAAAGTGTGGGGACAATAAAAGAGGGTGTTATAGGGAGCAACAGTGCAGGACCCCTTGAGATAGGGTGGTTGGGGACGGCCTCTCTGAGGAGGTGATACTGGACCTGGGGTCTGAATGACACAAAGGAGCCAGTCATGTGACACTCTGAGGGACAAGTGTTCCAGGCAGAGGGAACAGCAGGTGCAAAGGCCTGGAGGCTGGAACGTGCTTGGAGAGAAGAAGGCACAGAAGGCAGTATGGCTGGGGCTCTTGGGCAGGGCAGGGGGGTCATGTGATGAGGCCACCACATCTTGTAGAGCCAGTGAGGAATTCAGATTTTATTTAAGGATGATGGAAAACCATGGAAAGTTTTTGGTAGGAAAATGATGGGATTCAAGTTGTACTTTAAGTAATCCCATCAGTTGCTGGGTGAAGTATGGACTGTAGATAGCGGGTCAGGGAACCCATGAGGAGTCTGCTGCAGGTGTCCTGGCAGGAGATGATGGTGGCCTAGCCCAGGGCGGGTGGCTGTAGAGGAGGTAAGACGTGGATGGGTTTGGGGCTGGGTATAGTGGCTCATGCCTGTAATACCAGCACTCACTCTGGAAGGCCGAGGCAGGAGGATCGCTTGAGCTCAGGAGTTCGAGACCAGCCTGAGCAAGAGTGAGACCCCACCTCTCCAAAAAATAGAAAAATTAGCCAGGCATGGTGGCACAAGCCTGTAGTCTCAGCTATACAGGAAGCTGTGGCAGGAGGATCGTTTGAGCCCAGGAGTTTGAGGTTGCAGTGAGCTATGATGATGCCACTGCACTCTAGCCTGGG
>NW_012136303.1:4083034-4108086 GCF_000956105.1 Propithecus coquereli
GTCTCTGCACAATTGCCATGTTCTTCTAAGGCAGTCAGAACCCAGTTATACTTCTCTTGTTAAAATAAACATGTGTTTGTGGTTTAAGGAAAAAAAAGTCCCAAATTCCTAGGCTTAGGGCAGTTACTTTTTTAAAAAGGAAAAAAGATTCCTTTTATTTGCAGAGATTTGTCTGTCCTGGTGGGAACTGGGAAAGATTTATCACCTCAAGACTTGAGCAGTTTTGCTTCATTTGCCTTTTGTGAGTAAAGTAAGGAAGGGACACGTTCAGACTCTGGGAGTGCTACATCATTAATTTGAAAAATTATCACAATTAATCACTGTTTTATAATGTACTCGTGTACATTTAAAACTGAAGCCAACATCTTTCTTTGATTTGTGATAAGTATGTATTACAAGTCTGGGAAATTAAACAGCACCTTCGTGGTTCTGTATGACATAAAATGATACCACATTTCATACATTTTGTTCAACTTAAGGATGTTCTGGGGAGAGCACTGCTGTGTGAGGTAGGGCATCTCCCTCCATCTCTCTGAGCAGCCACTGATCTGCAGCTGTGAGCATCATGATTCTTGATCCCATGTATATTGAGCACCTATTAAGTATCATTTGCATTATTAATTTGCATATTCATGGTAGTCATGATAGAAAATTTGCATATTCATGAGGGATAGATCACAGAAGGCCTTGTGGTCATTCACAGTCCAAGGCCACCTCTGAGAAAGGATGATGGGGGTTCTATCTCCAGAGTGGTGGTGGGCAAGAGTGAGCCGATGGATGTAAAAGTGCCCAGCACACAGGAAGCACTACAGAAACAACCACAACCATTTCTATTTACTAGCAAACGTCCCACTACCGTGGAGCAGCAAGCAAGCACAGTTTGCATGCAATGTCTTTGGCCCACAGGCTTAGAGATACTGCCACACTGGAGAAGTTAACTTTTTTTTTTTTTTTTTTTGAGACAGAGTCTCACTCTGTTGCCCTGGCTAGAGTGAGTGCCGTGGGAGAAGTTAACTTTTAAAATAGGGAATTCCCATTCATTCCATCTTTGTACAATAAAGTGTGATTTTAAAAAGTGATATACTGGCAAGAGTCAAATTTGTGTGAACTGTGACTGTCCCCCTAAATTGAGAGAATCGTGTGCACTCCCTGGTGTGGAGTGGGCATCAGAAATGTCCATTCTCATGTTCACTAGACCCAGAAATGTCACGTAAGCCACGTGCATAATTTGAAGTTTTCTACAGCTGTGTTTTTAAAAGTAAAAACAAGTGAATTAATTTTGAAATGCATTTATTTCACCTAATAAGTCCAAATGATTAACATGTAATAAATATAAAAATTATCAGTGAGATACTTTACATTCATTTTTTTGGTACTACAAAAGGGGCAAGAGGGGAATAGGAAGTCATTGGTCAATAGGTATAGAGTTTCAGATGAAAAGAGTTATGGAGATGGATGATGGTGCTGGTTGTACAACATTATAAATATTTAATACCACTGAACTGTACACTCAACAAATGTTTAAGATGGTAAAATTTATGTGTATTTTACCACAATAAAAAAAGTGAAAGGAAAAAAGAGAAGCTATTCGAGAGTAGCAAAGACAGTAGGAGCCATGCAAAGATTGCTAAGATACTGGGTGAAAAAAAGCAACTGCAAAACATGTACAATACTAAACCACTCTTGTAAATGAATATATGTGTGTATGTGGGTGCTAGTATGTTCATAGAAAAAGCAACCTGTTTATAACAATTGAGCAGCAGGATAATGAGTTGAACTTTAAAGAGCAGGGAGGATTTCAATAGATGAAGATTTGGAGAAAGTCAAGAATGTTCCAAAGAAGAACTGACTTCCAAAAAGATTTGAGCAGGCTTACGATATTAAATCATATATGGTGCACTTCAAGACTCAAAAAGTGTAACTCTACACAATTTAGGAGAGACAGATTATTGAACCAAAGCTTAAGGTGGGACTGCTACTGCCATTGAGTACTAGATTTATCTCTGAGCTTCCTAGTAGCCAAGATAAAAATGGAAACTTGTACAATGTCACCATAAGGTCGCAGGAAGTACAGCAATTTGTCAACAGAAAAAAATATTTTTTGACCACTAAATTCAAAAGAGAATTTATGTGGCTCCTCATAAAAAGGTCACTGAAGGACACAACAGATGATTTCTCCAGCTGTGATTGGCAGCTGTCTACAGTATGTTAACAAGTCGTTCCCAAACAGAAGACACTGATGTTATTCAGGTGAGTTTGGGGACCATGGGATGGGTTAAGGTGGGGAGAGGATGACAGAAGAGGTTTACCTAGCCTGGGGCCTCTCTGCAGAGTGCCTTGTTACAGAGTGGCTTAATGTGAGCTTATTTATTTTTTAAATTTTTATTTATTTTTTTCTTTTTATTTGTACACGTTTATGGGGTACACGTGCAATTTCGTCACATGCATAGACCGTGTAGTGGGCAAGTCAGGGCTTTGAGGGTATCCATCACCTGAATAACACACATTTGAAGTGATCTTAGAAATGCCAACAGGGTGTCTGGCTGCTCATAGTGTGGCCGACCTGCGAGCCGGCAGCATCAGCCTCATTCAGGAGCTGTTAGGAAAGCAGAATCTTCCCACTTCCCAAATCAGAATGTGCATTTTCACAAGGTTCCCAGGCGATTTATGTGCACATTGTAGTTGAGAAGCCCTGGCTTAGAGAACCCCTTTTGCTTCTGTCTCCTCAGCGTCCACCACTCTTTTGATAACAGAACCTGGATTTTCCTTTGGGGAACCGGCTTTCTCCCACTCGGTGCATGAGCTTCGGTGGGGCTAGCCCCGCCCTTGTTTTCAGGGATTGGCAATTTGATACAGGCCTGGCCAATCAGAGAATCCCATGTCCCACGGCTACAGTGATTGGTTCAGCTATAGGCATGCATGTGCTCCTCACCAAGGCAATCAGACTCTGCCCTGAGATTTTGCTGGAAAAATGAGGAAAAAGGCTCTATCTTTCTGTGTTGTTGGGATGTAGGAACCTGGAGCTCTTGGGAGCCAACTTGACATCAGGAAGGGAAAGTCTGCTTTAGAGTAAAGCAGAGGACAACAGAGCTGAGGGATGGAGATAGTGATTCCTGAAGACATGGTGAGTAACTAGATCCAGCTGTGCCTGAAGCCTGTCAACCTCAGGACTTTTCCAGTTCATGAGCAAATAAATTCTCGATTTCATCTAAGCGAATTTGAGTTGGGTTTCTGCCACTTGCACCCAAAGTGTCTTCACTGATTTTTGCATATTCCTGGTCTATACTCTGGATCAAATGAACCAGAGTCTCTGGGAGTGAGAGCCTGGAATCTGCATTTCCAACAATTCTGCAGGAAATTCTTACACACACTAAAACTGAGACCCACCGATGTAGTGAAATGAAGGCTGAACTTGGGAGACAGAGTACTTGGGTTTGGATGGCAGTTCTGCTACCCACCAGCTATGTGACCTTAAGCAAGTCACTTCCCCTCTCTGAGCCTCACTTTCTTTCCTGTTAAATAGGGGGCCCCTGCCTCTCAGGCTTGGCTTACGTCCCATATAACTAGGGATGTGAAAGGCTTTTGAAAACCTCTGCAGACACATATCTTGTCTGATGTGCTTCAAAACTAGGCTCTGAGAGCAGAAGTAGCCCGCCTGGCCTCACACTCAGAACTGCTGACTCCTGGCAAAGACACTTCCTCAGGCCACTGCTGACCCCGGGAACCTGAAACCTGCTCCACCTCCTCAGATTTTGCAGGGTGCTGCACCGGAGGGAAACGGTAAGGCTCAGCTTGCGTGCCCTGGCTGCTTCCCACGGTTGCCATGCTGGCTGCGGAGCCTCCCGTCCTCCTGTGCTCTCAGAGTCAAGCCGAAGTGCAGAACCTGCCTAAGCATCCATGGAGTGGGCCAGAGATGGTTTTCTGGAAGTTTCTATGCTCAAGCAGAGGCCTGCAAGGGCTGTGGGTGTGAAGCCCTAGATTCTGGTCTGATCTCTGCCACAAGCTCACTGTGTGACCTCAGGCAAGTCTCAACTTCTCTCTAAGCCTCAGTTTCTCCAAATGTGAAGTGAGATGTTGGATGAGAAGTTGTCTGAAAGGGACAACTGTAGTTCGTTCCTGCAGAGAAGCTGCTCCCCCTTCTAACAACAGTTCTCCAATTTTCCTCTGGGCATCACCCCTCCCCAAGTATCAATTCATGGATTGAAGTAGAGCTGACTCCAACCTCGGGCTGTAGAGGTGGGTCTGTGATCAAGTCTGGCCAACCAGAGTTGCAATGATAGAGGCAGAGGTGGGCATGTGACTCCGTTCTGGCCAATGAGAGCAAAGGCTTTCAGCAGCAAGGCAAAGACAAGAAATAGAGAAATATAGATTCTTTCAGCCTTGCCAGAAGCTGATGTCTCATAGACTTTCCAATAACCTCCCCTGTCTGCTTGAGCCAGTTGCAGTGGGATTTCTTCCCCCTTAAACATTGAAGAGTTCTGCCCAGTGCTGAGGAAATTCTTACGGGGGATTGTAATTCACACTCAAGTATAAATGGCTAATAGCAAAGACTTCTCTGAAAGCAGGTTTTGATAGAAGAGAAGTTAAGATGGTACTAGACCCATTAGAGCAGGTGAGGATGGGTAGAATATGGACCTCATTAAGCTGATGGCACTGAAGCCATGTCTTAAAAGTGTCTGGTATATTATAGGCCCTCCCTGTACATTTGTGGAATGAATGTATTGTGTTCTACTCTCTACCATACTTGGCTGAAGTCAGCAGACCAGAATTATGAACCCATTTTCCAGATAGGGAAATGGAGGCCCATGGGAGAGAGGGTTGCCCAGGTGGTCAGTGGCGGGTAGAACTAGCACCCAGCTCTCCTGCCTCTCATCTTCCACTAGGCTCAGCCCCAGAGACTGTAGGCAATGCAGGGGCAGGGGGGGAAGGAGGAACCCAGGCAGAAAGCTCAGGAAGGCAGACTGCTGGGGGCCCTGGGCTCAAGACTGTTCAGTTAGAGGAACTTTCCCTTCTCGGAACAGCTCAGCCATGGGGGTGGGGAAAAAGTCTTCCCTCAACAGGGGCCAATTCTCTGAGTGGTTTCTGGGGGTGCGGAGCCCCACAGCTTCCTCTCCTCAGGTTCCCTGGCTGTCTCCTGAATGAACCGACCCTATCCCCAAGTGACTGTTGTCTCTAACAGACATTTGGGGGTCACCCCTGACTCCTCATCTCTTCCCTTTTCTGAGTCTCAGCTTCTCTCTCGCAGAGCTCAAAACTTTGATTTTGCAAACAGGAAAGGGCTTGGGAGATCAACGCCCTCCTTGCACAGGTGGGGTAACAGCCCCGGAGAGGGCGAACGCTGTGTCCCTGCTCACACAACGGCGAGCGACAGAACAGCGCATTGGAGAACTCGGCACCGTCGGTCATTTCCCCGGCTCGGCCAAAGGGCTGGCTCCGAGAGGCACGTGTTCCAACGACTTGTTCAAACTATTAAACTCCTACCATGTTTGCCGTTACCCTTGGGTCACTCGGTCCACTTCAGAATTCCAGGGCAACTGTGAATCTCCTTGGGATAATTTTACCTCTAAGGTAGGCAATTTGGAAAAACTGGGCAATTTGGATGAGATCTGAAGTCAGATGGAGCCGGGTTTGAATCCCCATTCTGCCTCTTACAAATAAGCCAGCTTTTCAAAATGTAAGTCAGGTCACATGCCTCTTCTGCTCAAAACCTCCCAGGGCTCCTGTCTCACTTGGAGTGAAAGCCTAAGTCCCCTCCACGGTAGGTAGGACCTCCATGATCTGCCCCCCTCAACCTCGCAGACCTGTCTCCTTCCAGTGATACCTTGATCATTCCACCCCAGCCACACCACCCCACTTCAACTCACCAACCATGCTTCCACCCCAGGGCCCCTGTACGTGTTGCTTTCTGCAACGTATTTCACTAAAGCCTCCTGCACTTCGTCTAATCTCTTCAAAGATTGCACCTTGTCACCCTGGCTAAGACAGGAGCCCCTACCCCCAACTCACATCCCTTTCTAGCCTGTTCCCAGCTATATTCTTTATGGCCCGAACCACCTCTTAATGTGGTGGCCATGAGAATGCACCTCTCAGATCTCCAACTGCAGAGTGTAGCTGACCAATGTGCTTTGGAGTCCATCACCGTCCTCATGGGCTGCTCCCAGCCAACGACTGAGCACGGTGGGGAGACTGAGGCAGGCTCACATCTGGGGCACCTCTAACAATACACTTTGGCCGAAGGCTCCCCGACAGCCTCGCCAAACTTTCCTTAGAATTGCATTGCAGACACTTCCGCATTCCCTTCCGCCCTTCTCTCCTCCCTTTTCTTTTTCATTAGGGGTCAGATGTGCCTTTCCTAGCCTCTCCTGGTTTCTCCCCATTTTCTCTCATGGATGTTTCCCCTAACAAGTTTCTTGCACATTTAATGCTCTGGGAATCTGCTTCCCAAAGGACCTGAACTAACACACCTATTGTATTTCCTATTGATTTATCATCTGTCTGCCCACTGCAATGTACGACATTGGAGGGTAAGGACTTTGTTTTGCTCACTGCTTCATCCCCAGTGTGTAAAACTAGAACACAGTATATGCTCAATATATTCTTGTTGAATAATTAAATGAAGTCCCCTTTAGCTTCCTGGACGCCCCAGAGTTCCCATCTAAACAGCAGCTATGAATATGTGTTTAAACTGAGAAGGGTCATCCACGTTTGCTCATTTATGCTCAGAGAGAAGCAAAGTCTTTCCCTGGCTGGAGCTGAGTGGAGGTTGCCACCTTCAGACAGGACACGGCGGCCAGTTCACTGCACAGGTAACTTCCACTCTAACCTGCCATCATGCTCCGAAATCAGCTGCCCCCAAACCTGTCCTCCACAAATGGAATCCTTAAAGCCACAGTAACACATGCTCTGATCTTTTTACAGTTTTTCTAATAGTTGACAAAGCTCCAGGCCTCAGTTTCTTTTATTTTTTAAATTTCTTTTTTTTTTTCCTTTTTTTTGAGACAGAGTTTCGCTCTGTTGCCCAGCTGGAGCACAGTGGCATCATCACAACTCACTGCAACCTCAAACTCCTGGGCTCAAGTGATCCTCCTGCCTCAGCCTCCCATGTAGCTGGGACTACGGGTGCATGCCGCCACACCTGGCTAATTTTTTCTATTTTTAGTAGAGATGGGGTCTTGCTCTTGCTCAGGCTGGTCTCAAACTCCTGACCTCAAGTGATCCTCCCACTTCAGCCTCCTAGGAGTGCTAGGATTACAGGAGTGAGCCACCTCACCTGGCCAGTTTCTTTCATTTCTTGAAGGGGTTTGTGTTTTATTTTTTAAATTACCTTTCATCGCCTAGTAAAACATTAGTGCATACTTCTTATTAAAAATTAAAACATTACAGATAAATCTAAGGGATGCTTGGATTATTCATTTTATAAGCCCCCTGTGGCCAGCTCTCCCCTCTGCCAACACTTGGCCTCTGCCTCTGCATTTCCGTACATGTATATTGAAGCAGATGCTGCCTGTGCCCCGCCCCTACCATTCTGCTCTTTGCTGAGTTGGAACAGTCTGGCTAGACTTTCAACTGCTAGCACCTGCATCTCTGAGGCTACCGGTGCCTGCTCTGCCCATGAGCTTGGCAAGCTGAAAGTGCTGGAAAATTATGATGCCCCCCGGAGCAGCTTTCAACCAGTGACTGACAAGATCGGGTGGACAAGTGTCCTAGTCCCCCAGCTCCTGAACGTGTTCTAGGTTGGCTCCCAGCGCTTCCCAGGGGGACTGAACTCTAGGTGCCCACAGTGGAAACTGACTTGGTAGCACACATTTATTGGCTGCCCTCTGCGTCTCACTTCCACACTCCTCTCCGAGGGTTTCTGGAATCAGCTCTCAAGCTATATGCATTTGAAACCTTGTCTAGAGCCCCCTTATAAGGAAACTCAAACTAAGGCAAATCTACCCCAGGAATTATGAAGCATAGTGTGTGTGTGTGTGTGTGTGTGTGTGTGTGTGTGTCTGTTTTAACAGAAAAGAAATTGTGCTGCAGGAATCCTGAGGTAGTATCCTTTTTAGTCCCACTTTTCAGATGGGGAAACTGAGACTCAGAGAGCGAAGGGATTTGCCCAGTGCATCCCAACTTGCATGAAGCGGAGCTGGCACTCAAACTCAAGTTTGTCTCCCGTGCTATGTCTACTGTTCGTTGCTGTAGCCGAGATGAGGGTGGAACTCCTATTCTCTCAGCTGCACCTGTATCTCCTGGGCCAAAGGACTTGGGGGTGATGCTGGAAATCAAGCTTGTGCCTCTAGGGGAGGATTAGGAGTGTGAGTCCCGGTGCAGCACCATCCAGAGGATGCAGCATCATGTAGTGGGTGCAGCGTGTGTGGTCACAGCCACTGCCCAAGAACATGGCACATTTTACTTTCAAGCAAGGGTTTCTCTTGCATCATTGCTCATGCCTCCAAAGTACACTCAAACTCCCAGTCCTGGGGTGGAGAAAATTGAAGAAATGGGGCGGGGACTAAAGTGCTGTGGGGATTGGTTTAGTGGGGAACCTGCAGCCTTATGGCCGCTTGTGGCCTTCTAGGTCCTTACGTGCAGCCTTTTGACCGAATCCAAATTTTACAGAACAAATCCTTTTATTAAAAGGGGTGCAGCAGAGAAAAATATAGCTTTTCTTGCCTCCTTTGGTGCTTAAAAAAAAATGATCTTAAACTAAGAAGGCTGCAGCTTCCCCATC
Organism: Propithecus coquereli; assembly: GCF_000956105.1. Classification (NCBI taxonomy): domain Eukaryota; kingdom Metazoa; phylum Chordata; class Mammalia; order Primates; family Indriidae; genus Propithecus; species Propithecus coquereli. Next base: position 4,091,751 of record NW_012136303.1, read on the forward strand.
CCTAGAAGACAGAGGCTGTGACAGATTGTATCACTAACTTGCTGTGTGACTTTGGGAAAGTTACTTGCCCTCTCTATGCTTCACATTCCTTTTCTATAAAAAGAGAAGCCTTGTCATGACTGAAGGGTGGGGCTTGAAAACTCAAATGGCTATAGGAGCCTGGAGGGTGCTGGGCATGAGGAGAGCAGGCCAGGCAAGGGCATTGCACCCTGGACAGCTCCGTGCAGTACCCAGGGCAGGCCCTGCCCAGCAACAGCAAGGCTGCCCGAGGGAATAGCAGAGGAGCGTGAGCAATGCCGGTTCTAGTCCCAGAGCTGCCAACTCTTCCAGCTTTTCGAAAGACAAATCCAGACTGCGTGAGCTCTCTTAATTTTAAATGTTAGCAACTCATTGAAAAGAATCACTGTGTATGTGTGCGTGTGTGCCTGTGTATCTCAGGCAAGGGAGGGGAGCTATTCAACATTGGTTACATTTGTTCATTCAGTGTTTTTTTGAGGCCCTACTATGTACCGGGTGCCAGGTGTTAGAAGATACAGTGGTTTACGAAACAGACATGTTCATACCCTTATGGAACTTACTTTCTAGAAGAGTTTAAAGTCCAAGCCCTGGCTGATCCCCTGAATGCAGACACCCTTAGCCTTGCCCCTTGGTGTAAGAGCCCCCAGAAGGCAGCCTGGTTTGGATGAGATTAAGATTCATGCTTCCCTCGTCTGTGAGGATGGCACAATAAAATAATAATAATGAGGAACATAGCAGGTATTGGGAAGGAAGTGAAACAAATTGGAACCTTTGTACATTACTGGTGGGAATGTAAAATGGTGGGAAACAGCTTAGTGATCCCTCAAAAAGTTAAATATAGAATTATTATGTGACACAGCAATTCCACTCCTAGGTATATACCCAAGGGAATGGAAAGCAGGTACTCAAACAAATACATGTATGTACATGCATGTACATAGCAGCATTATTCACAATAGCCGAAAGGTGGCAACGACCTAAATTTCCATCTACATATGATTGGATAAAGAAATTGTGATATATACATACAAAAGGAATATTATTCAGCCACAAAAGGAATGAAGTACTAATACATGACACCATGTGGGTAAACCTTGAAAACATTACGTTAATTAAAAGAAGCCAGACACAAAAGGTCACATACTACTATATTGTATGATTCCGTTTATATGAGATATCCAGAATAAATTAATCCATAGAGACAAAAAGCAGATCGGTGGTTGCCCGGAACTGGGGGAATGGGCGAATGGGAGTAACTGCTTAATGGGTACAAGGTGTCCTTTTGGGGGGTGATGAAAAACCTTTAGGAACTACATAGAGGTGGTGGTTGTGCAACACTGAATGTACTAAATGCTACTGAATTGTTTACTTTAAAATGGTTAATTTTATAAAGTTATGAATTTCACCTCAATTAAAAATATTTTTAGGCCAGGCATGGTGGCTCACTCCTGTAATCCTAGCACTCTGGGAGGCCGAGGCGGGAGGATCACTCGAGATCAGGAGTTCGAGACCAGCGTGAGCAAGAGTGAGACCCCGTCTCTACTAAAAATAGAAAGAAATTAGCCGAACAACTAAAAAATATATAGAAAAAATTAGCCGAGCATGGTGGCGCATGCCTGTAGTCCCAGCTACCCGGGAGGGTGAAGCAAAAGCATCGCCTGAGCCTAGGAGTTTGAGGTTGCTGTGAGCTAGGCTGACGCCACAGCACTCTAGCCTGGGCAACAGAGTGAGACTGTCTCAAAAAAATATATACATTTTTAAAGACTACAAACTATCCAAGAGTGCTATGCTAGAAATGTTAAACAGATTATAGTACATCCAAACAATGAAATACTATGCAGCCATTAATGGCCTGGAAAAATCCTCACAATGTAATGCTAAGCAAATGGGTAAGATAAAAATCATATATGCAGCATTATACTAATTATGTTAATTTAAGAGTACATAGAAAAGACTACATAAAAATATATGAAAATGTTTGCTATCCCCTGCACACAAAAAAATTCATGCTTTCGTTTTTTAAGTATCCACTAACTCCCAGGCACAGTGAGCACGGCCAGCGCAGCTCTGCAGCAGAGAACATGAGGGCTGGGAGAAGGCCCTGGGTCTAAAGAGAGCTGGGAGGTCAACGGGGCCAGATTCTTTTCTCCTCTCCACCCCAGACACCCTCCGTGACCAGGCTTCCAGGCTTCAGTACTCCTCTCATACAAAGAGGAGGGTGACAGGTGCCCCCTCTGTGGAACCATCCAGCCTCTTGGTGTCCTCAAGAAACACCTGCACATGGGTTCGAGGCTCCACATCCAGAATGGCCCCGGAAATATTGTTTATTGTAGTGAACACCTAGGAACAACCTGCATGTCCGTCAGCAGGGGAATGAGAAATAATGTGGGGTTTCACCTGCTGAGATACCTCACAGCTAGGAGGAATGAATGAATGAGACCTCTATTTCTCATCCTGGATTGATTTTGTCCACTTAATAATAAGAAGTAGGGGGAAAAGGAAATTGCAGGAGGCTCACATAGATAGCATTTATGTAGATCTTTAAAACACAGAAAACAACTCTATGTGCTGTTCAAATGCATACATTTATACACATACACATACATTTATAAAGACCCAGGCTGGAAGGCCTGTAATTCATGACTGGTTGCCCCTAGGGAGGGAGAGAAACAGAACTGAGAGAGGATACAAGGTGGGGAGGCTTCAGTTTTAATCTATCACTTTTAGTAAATTTATTTTTAAAAATCTGAAGCCAACATAACAAAATGCTAAGATTTATTAATTCTGGGGTGGGGGGGTGGGTTCCTGGGATACTTAGTATATCACTCTCTTCACTTTTCTGTATTTTAACTTCCTCCCCCACCAACAAGAAACAGGAGAGTGAAGAGAGAAGCATGGGTAGGCTGAATGGTATCTGCTGAGACCTTGCTCTGTGCCAGGCATAGGTTACACCAGCGGTTCTCCCAGTGTGGATCCGGGACCAGCAGTACCAAGCATCAACTGGGAATGCACATTCTCAGGGGCCCGCACCAGACCTGCTGAATCACAGACTCTGGGGCTGTGGCCCAGCAATCTGGGTTTTATCGAGCTTTCCAGGGGATGCTGATGTACACTCATGTCCGAGAACCCTGGGCTGTATGTAGCAGACAGGGCAATAGTTAGCATGTGTTAAGCATGCGTATCCGTCAGTGCTTGGGAGCTTTCCTCAATTTAATCTTCACAACGACCCCGTGAAGGAGGTATTGTTACTCTCCTCATCCTGCAGTGGTGGAAACCGAGGCACAGAAAGGCCAAATACTCTGCACAGGGTCCAACAGGCAGTTTGCCCTAGAAGCCCCCTCCCGCCCTGAACCGCTGCGCTATCGGCCTCTCGCATGCTCCAGTTCACAGCATCCTTGCAAGAAAGACTTAGGTAGCCCCGTTTTACAAATGAGGAAACGAATTCAGAGAGAGAATGACTTGCCCAACAAGGAGGAAAGTGACAGGGCAGACATCCTGTAGCCTCTGTCCAGGAGGTTTTGGGGTTTGACTTGGAGCTGCTGGGGGCGGGGGCCGGGGAGGGAGCGGTGCGAGCCGACCCAGCTGCAGCGGGCCAGGGTGTGGCTAGCACGTCACGCCTCCGCCCTGCTGCCCCCTTCCCCACGCCAGCTGTCAACCCGGTGTGACCCATCACCCACCCCCACTGGGAACCGTAAGGGCCTTCCCCTCCTGGGCTGTGTGAAGCCCCCATCCCTTCCTTTTTTTCTTTTCTTTTTTTTTAAAATTTTGCAGAAGGGGAACTTGGACGGCCCAGAGAAGTGGCCGCTTGAGCATAAAGTCACTCCACCCGCCCGAGCTTCCCCTCCGTCGGGCTATCCTAGGATCGCAGTTGGGCCGAGGCAGTGCCGCCCCTCACCTGCGCACCCTCCACTCCTGTCCGCGGCGCCCCGACGTCCCCTTCTCCCCGCGCTGCCCCCAGCGGCACCCACAGCCAGCCCTGGCCAGGACCCCGGGCTCCCTCCGCGGCCGAGGACCCTCGCGGGCCGGCGTCCCCCGGCGCCCGGCCCGCCGCACTCACCTGGGCGCCCGCTCCTGGTCTCGCGGGCAGCCCGGATCCTCGCAGCTCGAGCGCCCCCCCAGCTCCGCAGCCCCGGGGCGCTCGGCCCGTAGGAAGACGGGCTGACTTTCGAGAACAGGAAGCTGGGGCGGCGCTCCGAGGGGCTTCGGTGCCGTGGGCCTTCTCGGGCTTTCCTCGAGCGGCCGCGTCCGGGTCCCTCCCACCGCGTCTAAGCGCCCGCCCTGCGGCCGGGCTGGAACCAGGGACGCGGTGGCGCCCACAGGCCATCTGGGCGCCTCGGCCGCGCCCAGAGAGATGCTAACCCCGCCCCGAAGTGTCCTAACACCACCCCCAAAGATTCTAACCCCGCTCCGGGGATCATAACCTGCTACTCCAGGGTCATAACCTCCGTGCCCTGCTCGCAGGATCCCCAGCCCGGCGACAAAAGCAAAACAAAAAACAAAACAGAAAAAACCCCACCACCCACCCGAGGCTTCTAACCCTTCCCCCCCAAGATCCTAACCCGGTCTCTGAAGGATAATAACCCTGGCCCTAGGATCTAGGATTTTAGCCTGTCGGCCAAAGACCCTCACCCCCACGCCGCTCCTCTCAATGCGTCCTGCGCCTCTCCTAACACATCCTCATGCCGCCTCCAAACGGCCTAACCCTGTCCCCAAAGGATTCTAAGCCCTGCCCCCGGGGATTTGAACCGCCTGCCCAAGAGCCCCAACAGCCGCCCTCCTGCTCCTAAAATCCTACCCCTGCTCTCAAAGGATTTTCAGTCCCACCTCTGAAGGATGCGTAACCTAAGGATCCTAATCCAGCCAACGGAAGGATCCTAACCCCTCTCTTCAAGGGATTCTAACCCCAGCCTCAAGATTTACGACCCTAACCCAAGGATTCTAATACTGCCCCTGGGTGATCCCAACCCCCACCTACCCCCTCAGCCCCATGGCTTTAACCCGCAGGAGTCTAATCCCGCCCTTCCAAAAATTCCAACCCCGCCCTCCAGGGATTCTAACCCCACCTTCCAATGGATTCCAGCGGCTCTCTTCAAAGATTCTAACCTCGTTCTGGAAGCTACCCCACCCTCATCACTGTTACAGGATTCTAACACCCACCCTCGAAGCTTTATGATCCGTCTCGCCCACCATTCTGATCCCTCCCTTCTGGCCCTGGCCCCTGCCCCACGCGGAGTCTTAAACCTTTCCGGCCCTTCTGTGGTCAGCGGTTTCCCTTCCGCAGGCTGTGCGCTATTCAAACGCCATGCAAAGTTGCTCGCCCGCAGGAACTACCCTGGCTTATCCTGGGCAGGCTTCTGTGCAGCTCAGAGCACTTCCCGAGTTGAGGCGGAGCGAGGTGTAGGCTGGAGGGCGATTGAGGATGGGACTGTGCCCAGCGCCAGACAAGGACAGAGCACATCCTCTCTGGGAAAAGACAGGGGCTATCACGTTAAATTCCATGTAACACACCTCCAAAATGTACAGGAACCTTACTGCATCTCCCTATTTTCGCTGCTACTAGCCAGTCCAGGCCACCGTCATCTCTCCTTCCTTCCCGCATGCATGCATTTGTTCATTCAGCGTAACTGTGCTGGTGGCTGGGATATGCAGGGCTTCTGGGACTTGGCCCTGCGGACATTTGGGCCACAGGATTCTTTGTTGTAGTGGACTGTCTTGTGCACCGTAGGGTGTTTAACGCCATCCCGGGGCTCCACCCACTAGATGCCAGTAGTAACACTCCTCCCCAGTTGTGACAATCAAATGCCTCCAGAGAGGCCAAATGTCCCCTGGTGGGGAGGAGGAGAACCATGAATGAGAATGACAATGCCCTACTCCCATGTGTTTGGTATATGTGCTTGAATATATGTACCTATATGCACTTTTTATAAAAACAGATAATGGGCTGGGCGCGGTGGCTCACGCCTGTAATCCTAGCACTCCGGGAGGCCAAGGCGGGCGGATTGTTTGAGCTCAGGAGTTCCAGACCAGCCAGAGCAAGAGCAAGAGCAAGACCCTGTCTCTACTGAAAAAATAGAAAGAAACTAGATGGACAACTAAAAATACATAGAAAAAATTAGCTAGGCATTGTGGTGCATACCTGTAGTCCCAGCTACTCGGGAGGCCGAGGCAGGAGGATCGCTTGAGCCCAGGAGTTTGAGGTTGCTGTGAGCTACGCTGACACCACGGCACTCTAGCCCGGGCAACAGAGTGAGACTCTGTCTCAAAAAACAAAACAAAAAGAGATAATGAACGACATTTTGTCTGCTCATTCATTCGTTTTTAATTTACTTGAATGGTACTTATTCAATTTTGAACTTTCCCTCTGTGCCATCACTGTTGTTAATATCTAGCCATGTTGCTGAAGGTAGGGGCTGTGTCGGCATTGTCTACATCCTTCACATTTTATTTATCCATTCTCCTAGTTATGGTCACCTAGCTTGTACACTGTTTGCCATTCCTTTAAACAATGTTCAATGGATATCCTTATACACACACCCCCTTATGGACCTGTGTGAAAATTTTGTAAAGACTTGGCTTTGCCAGGAACATTTATTCTATTTTATGGAATGAAGCGTTGCCTGATTCTAGAATCACAGATAAAACCAATTGAGATTTTTAAAATTAAAAGAAAAAAAATGCCAGGCATGGTAGTTTGTAACCCTAGCACTCTGGGAGGTTTTGAGACCAGCCTGAGCAACATAGAAAGACCTCATCACTACAAAAATTAGGAAAATGAGCCAGATGTGGTGGCACACACCTGTAGTGCCAGCTACTCAGGAGGCTCATGCAGGAGGATCGCTTGAGCCCAGGAGTTGGAGTTGTAGAGAGCTATGATGACACCACTGCTCTCTAGCCCTGGCAATAGAGTGAAACCCTGTCTGGGGGTGGGCGGGGGAAAGGCTTGCTTTGCCAAGAATGACAGGTGCTTGCAGAATGGCCGCTGCCCTCTCTCTCTCTCAGCATTTCCCCGCATCTTTACCAACCCTTGGTATCATCCACTGGTCTTAATTTGAATTCCCCAGAAGCAGACCCTGGACGTGGATTCAGGGGAAAGTAGTTTATTTAGGAGATACGGAAGACACCAGTAGAGGAGTGGGTGAATGAGACAGGGAAGGGAAGGAAGCCAATTCAAGGAGTATTAGCAAGCAAGTCACCACTGTGGGTAGCTGGTGTTCAGTTCTACTGGGGACTCTGGAGACCGTGTACCATGCCTACTGCAGAGTCATCCCACCTGTGAGATGATGGCGCTGGGGCATTTATACACCAACTCCTGTCAGACATCGGATGAGGGATACTCCCAGGGATATTAATCCTCCAGCACCTTTGGCCTGCCCCATACATGCTCCAGCAGCCAGAGAGCCTCCAGGAAGAGACATGCGGGTCCTGGTAAAGGCCCAGGGGACGTTGGAAGGTCATCAGCATCAGCAACATCTCCTTCCAAAAGTTTGTCATTCTGATGGCAAAGGACCACAGAGAGCTGAAACATTCTTCTGCTGATGGACAATTTCCAGTATTTTTGCTATTAAAGTAATGGGGCAATTAAAATCCTTGTGTGCGTTCCCAGAGCTCTATCACCTTTAATGTGGCTTAATTTTATAAATAAAATCCACCATTATAAATATTCAGTTTGATGAGTTTTTGCAAATATGTATACTTGTATAACCACCATCCCAATCAAGATATGGAACATTTCTATCACCCCAAAAAGTTCCCTTATGCCCTATTGCAGCCAACCCTCCCACTGTTAGGTGGTCTCGAGTAACCACCAATTAGTTCTTTGTCATACATTAGCTTTGCCTTTTCTGGAATGTCACATAAATGCCATAATACAGTATGTTTCCTTTATGTTTGTTTTTTACTCACATATTGCTTTTTTTTTTAAGCCAGTCAAATTTAGCAGTGGGGGGTTGACACATACTGCTTTTGAGATTTTCCTTGTTACATGTCCAGTAGTTTGTTCTTTGTCACTGCTGAGTAATATTCCATGGTAAAGATGTACCACTATTAGTTGATCCATTTATTTATTGATGGATATTTGGGTCATTTTCAGTTTGGAGCTATATAAATAAAGCTGCTATGAACATTTATGTGCAAATCCTTGTGTGGACATGTTTTTATTTCTCTTGGGTAAATATTTAGGATTGGAATTGCTGGATCATATAGTAAGTGTATTTTTAACTTTATAATAAACTGCTAAATATGTTTTCAAAGTGGTTAATACCATTTTGCATTCCCACCAGTGATGTATGTTTTCCAGTTGCTCCACATCCTTGCCAACATTTGGTATTGTCATTCTTTTTAATTTAAAAAAAGTTCCCATCTAACTCATGTTTGCATCAAAGCATATTTATACAATTTTTATTACAATTAATACAAATTTTATTCTAAGACACTGTTTTATCAGTCTTTGGGGTGGCAAACATTTTGTCTGTTCATTCATTCATTCATTGTCATGGGGAGTATGACCACAAAAAATTGTGCTAAATGCTCCATCTTTGGAGTCAGACTAGAGTTCAAAACCTGCCATTACCAACTAGGCAATGTAGAAATCAAATCACCTCTCTGAGTCTCAGTTTCCTCATCTGTCAAATGGGAATAATAATAGTACTTGCCTCAGTGGGTCATTTTGAGAATCAAATATAAGCAAAGTATTTAGGCACTCTCTATATAGATGGTCAATTTCATTGGTACGGCCTATGTCTATGTCATTAAGATTTCAAACTGCTCAAGGCTGGAGAATCATTTGAGCTCAGGAGTTCAAGACCAGCCTGAGCAAGAGTGAGATCCCGTCTCTATTAAAAAGAGAAAAAATTAGCCGGGCATGGTGGTGTGCACCTGTAGTCCCAGCTACTCGGGAGTCTGAGGCAAGAGGCTCGCTTGAGCCCAGGAGTCTGAGGTTGCTGTGAGCGAGGCTGACGCCACAGCATTCCAGCCTGGGTGACAGAGTGAGACTCTGTCTCAAAAAGAAAAGAAAAGAAAAGACTTCAAACTGTTGCTTGGGCACTGATTTGAGTATAATTTGGAAGTCACCTCTTGTACACCTTACCTTGTTCCAAAGATGAAAGAAGGAGCATATGACTTTAAACAGAATATAGTGCCCTGTGGGTAGTGGGCCCCTTTGAACATGGATAAAGGAATCCTGGGATGAGGGTGGGCTTGAGCTGGGACTGAAGTCTGTGACACTGAGTCCTGGAGCAGGCAGGAGGCCAACCCTAGATCAGGAGTAACTAGACCCAGATTCTGGGGCCCCTTCCATCCCTGGATGTATAGCCTTGAGCGAGCCATTTGATGTCTCTGATTCTCTCACTCAGTCAACGAATGTTATTGAGCACCTACTCGGTGATGGGTCTCGAGTTGGGTGTCAGGGATACAACAGGGAATGAGGCAGTCACAGTCCCCGGCCTCATGGACTTTTCAGCTTGGTGGAGGGCATTAAGCAAGTAGTTGCACAAATAAGGGCAGGTTAGAATCGTTACAAGTGCTATACAGGGGTGGGGATCTGTACTGGGGCTCTGAGGGAGGTTAAGAGGGGAAGGTAGGGAAGGCCTCCCAGAGTGGGCGACATTTAAGCAGAGACTAGAAGGATGAACAGAAGCAAGCAAGGCAAGGAATCAGGGCAAGGAGAGCCTGTGTGTGGCATCCAGTCTCCAAGATGGCCTCTTGGCATTCGTGCCCTTGTGCTGTCAGTCCCCTCTGCACTGCATAGGGCTGGTCTGTGTAACTGATTAGATTTTGTGGAAATGATAGAGTATGATTTTCAAGGCTAGGTCATAAAAGACATGGTGACTTTTGCCTTACTTTCTTTTGGACCATTTCCCCTGGGCGGAGCCAGCTGTCCCGCTGCGAGGACACTCAGCAGTTTGTGGAAGGCCTTTGTGGCAAGAGAATGAGGCCTCTTTTCAAAGACCAGCACCAACCCGCCCGCCACGTATGCAAGCCACCTGGGAAATGGATCTTCCAGTCAAGCTTTCAAATGACTGCAGCCACCGCCACCATGTTGACTGCAAGCTCATGAGACACCCTGAGCCAGAATCACCATGATCAGTGGCTCCCAGATTCCTGAACCACAGAAACTGGGTGAGATAATACATTCTTATTGCTTTAAGCTTTGGGGTAGTTTGTTATTCAACACTGATCACTAATACAATAGGCAAAGACCTCGAGGCAGGAGAGTGCTTGTGTGTCTGAAGAACTCCAGTGTGGCTGGCAGAGGAGGGAGGCCCACCATGAGGTCCCCAGGGTTGGCCAGGACACTCAGGGCTTTGTAAGCCTCTGTGAGGAGTATAGACTTTATTCTAAGGGCCAGTGGAAGCTGTTGGGGGGTTATAAACAGGGGAGTGGCATGATCCTCTATTCATTCAACAAATATTTATGGAGCACCTACTATGTACCATGCACTCTTTTTGATGCTGAGGATACAGTGATAGACAAGATCAGTTCCTCCCTGTACTCTTGGAATTTACATTCTGGAGGGGAAAGTGGATAATAGACAGATACTGACAATATATCTCATGTCCAGGGGTGATATAGGTTATTAGAAAACAAAGGAGAGCAAGGGGAGAGGTCGTGGATGGGAGAGACAGGGTGGTCAGGGGAGGCCTCTCTGAGGAGGTGGCATGTGAGCAGGACCTGCTGAATTGGGGAAATGGGTCATGTGACAATCTGGGGAAGTGTGTTCCAAGCAGGAGGAACAGGAATAGCAAAGGTCCTGAGAGGCAACAGCACTTGGTGTGTTTAAGGAATACAAGGAGGCCAGTGTGGCAGGAACACAGAAGGTGCCAGGGAGAGGGATGGAGACAGTGTTGGAGAGGTGGTGGGGACAGACTGTGAAGGCCATGAACATCTCAATGTCAATGTTACATTTTAATAGACACAAGATGAGAACTTAGGAAGGGTTTTGAACAAAGGAGTGAGCCGAATTGGCTTATGTTTTCACAGGATCCATCTGGCTGCTGGGTGGAGAATGGGTTGGAGGGACAAAGCGGAAGCAGGGAGACCAGTAAGCAGGGTGAGGCAGTCATCCAAGGGCAAGATCATGGTGGCTTGGGCCAGAGTGGTGGCAACTGACAACAGAAGGAGCTCCGAGAGAGAAAACATCCGAATGCCTAAGAGTCTTCGTGGTCTGTACAAGGAGAGTCATTGCAGCACTGTTTTTACTAGGAGAAGACTGGAATTACCCCAAATGCCTATGATTTGGGACTGGAAAAATAAATGTTAACAAAATAATTGAATACTAAGCCATTATCAAAAAGAATAGGGATATAAAAAAACCAGTTGTATTCTAATACACTAGCAATGAACAATCTGAAAATGAAGTTAAGTAAACAATTCCATCTATACTATCACCAAAAGAAAAAAATACTCCAGAATAAATTTAACAAAAGAAATGCAATATACTCTGAAAGCTACAAAACATTCTTGAAAGAAACTTAAGACCTAAATAAAATCATCCCGTGGCATAGAAAAGACACCTCGTGGGAAAGACATCCCCATGCTCATGGATTAGAACACTTAATACTGTTAAGATGATAATAGTCTCCAAATTAATCAACACAATCCCTATCAAAACCCCAGTTGCCTTTTTCGTTGTTGCAGAAATAAACAAATTGGCCCTAAAACCCACATGGAAATGCAAGGAACCCAGAACAGCCAAAACAATCTTGAAAAAGAACAACAAAGTTGGAGAATTCACACTTCAGAATTTCCTAAACTTACTACAAAGCTACAGTAATCAAGACAGTGTGGCATTGGCACAGGACAGAAATATAGGTCAATGGAACAGAATTGAGAGTTGAGAAATAAACCCTCACATTCATGGCCAGTTGCTTTTCAACAGGAGTTCCAAGACAATACAATGGTGGAAAAACATAGTCTTTTCAACAAATGATGCTGGAACAACTGGATATTTACTTGCAAAAGAATGAAGTTGAACTCCTATCTCATACCACACACAAAAAATAACTTGAAATGGACCATAGACCTAAATGAGCTAAAACCATAAAACTCTTAGAAGAAAACGGAAGTAAATCTTTGCGACCTTGGGTTAGGCAAATCCTTCTTAGATGTGACACAAGGGACAAAAGAAAAATAGGTAAATTGGACTTCATCAAAATTAAAAACTTTTGCGCTGCAACTGATGAAAAGACAACCCACAGAGTGGGAGAAAATATTTGCAAATCACAGATCAATAAGGGACTGGGATTCTGAATATATAAATAACACATACAGCTCAATGATAAAAAGACGACATAATCTAAAAGCGGACAAGAGATCTGAATAGAAGTTTCTCCAAAGAAGCTATACAAATGGCCAATAAGCACTGAAAAGGTGCGTAATGTCATTAGCTATTAGGGAGATGCAAATGAAGACCACAATGAGATGCCACTTCACATTCATTAGAATGGTTATAGTTTTTAAAAAGGCAGATAATAACAAATGTTGGTGGGAAAATAGAGAGATCGGAACCCATACACACTACTAGTGGAAATAGAAAAGGTGCAGTTGCTTCGGAAAATAGTCTGGCAGGTCCTCGAAAGGTTAAACATAGAATCACCATAGGCCTCGGCAATCCCACTCCTAGGTATTTACCCAAGAGAATCGAAAACATACGTCTGCACAAAGATCTGTACTTCTTCATAGCAGCATTATTCATAACAGCCAGAAGTGAAAACAACTCCAATGTCCATCAATGGATAAACGAATGCAATACTATTATTAATATATACCTCCATAAAGAGGTACGAAGTACTGATGTGTGCTCCCGCATGGATGAGCCTTGAAAACATTGTGCTAAATGAAAAAAGCCCGTCACAAAAGACCACACATTGTATGAGTCCATTGACATGAAGTGCCCAGAACGAACAAATCTATAGAGACAGAAAGGAGATCAGTGTGCATCGGGCTGGGGTTGCGGGTTGGGGAGAATTGGGGAGTGACTGCTAATGGGTACTGGGTTCTCTGGGGTGGAGGAGTGAGGAAAATGTTCTAACATTGATTGTGGTGATGGTTGTACAACTGTTGGAATATACTAAAAACCATTACATTGTAAAACTTAAACAGGTGAATTGTGTGGTATGTAAATAATAATCCAATAAAAATGCTTTTTAAAAAGAAGAATGAGGAAGCTCTTTATGTACTAACAGAGAGTAAGTGCCAAGATATACTGGTAAACGGAGAAAAAAGCAAGGTGCACAACAGCTTGTATTGTGTTTTACCATTTGTGTGGAACAAGAGAACAAACATGCTTGGGAATTTGCTAGCGTGCACCTGGGCCGAGTTGGGAAGGGCACACACAGCACACGGCTCCCACGGTTCCCTGTAGGAAGGGTAACTGCATGGTGTATGCTTTGTGCTCTTGAATTTTGAACCACTTGAATATAAGAGCTGTTCAAAAATAAAATAAAGTTCATTAGGCCGGGCGCAGTGGCTCACGCCTGTAATCCTAGCACTCTGAGAGGCCGAGGCCAGTGGATCATTTGAGCTCAGGAGTTCGAGACCAGCCTGAGCAAGAGCGAGACCCTGTCTCTACTAAAAATAGAAAGAAATTAGCTGGACAACTAAAAATATATAGAAAAAATTAGCCGGGCATGGTGGCGCATGCCTGTAGTCCCAGCTACTCGGGAGGCTGAGGCAGGAGGATCGCTTGAGCCCAGGAGTGTGAGGTTGCTGTGAGCTAGGCTGACGCCATGGCACTCTAGCCCGGGCAACAGAGCGAGACTGTCTCAAAAAAAAAAAAAAAAAAAGAAAAACCTACACCCGAGACTTTATGGACAAGGTAGAATTGAAGCTGGGAGGGAGTTTTAGGGGATGAAAAGAGTTAAGAAAGGTGTCCGGGGTGCGCTTGGCAGTGGGGCCAGGGGTGGAGGAATGACAGAAATGGACACACGGAGGCTGGACCGTCTGCCTCACGTTAGCTGTGACTTTGGGCATGTCCTCTCTGCCTTAGTTTCCTCACCTACAAAGTAGAAAAGAGTACCTACCTCACCAGGTGGTTGCCCTCACTTCTATTATCTCATTTTCTCTCCCACAATAAGGATGATTATAAATGGACAGCTCACGGAGGTAAAGACATTTGCCGAATGTCCCTTAGAGCCTGTAAGGGCAGAGCTGGGGTTCGAACCCACGTGAGTGTAGCGTGCTGTCAACAGCTGTGCCGGTAACCACGACACAAACCACAGCAAGGGTGCCTGGGAGGTTGAGGAGTCCAGAGTGAGATGCAGAATGCAGAACAGGATGCAGGGCTCGGTCCTGGAGGGAGGGTGGGGGCTAGAACGCAGTGTAGGCTTCCGGGCTCCTCTCCTCAGTGGGTCGGATGCTGGCTCTTCCAAAAATGTATTTACCTATTTCCAGGGGCATTTGCATTTCATATTTCCAATTCTTTGGGACCACCGTTTCTATATTCAGAACAGGTTGGGGGATGGGGGAGAGAGCCACCATCATTATTTCAGGGCTCAAGTATTTCCCCTTTTATTTGCAAAGTAATCAGCATTCATTTCATAGCTACGCCCTCCCAGGCTGGAGGTCACAGCTGCCCTCCTTTTCCAAGAGGGGCAAATGAAAATTTGAGAAGACTGGCGCTTGAGAAACTCACAACAGCCCCCAGCAGTTCCCTGATCCCCCTTCTTAGAAAGCTCCTCCACCCTCCATTCTTCTTTAACGCCCACACTGCCTTATTTTTCTCCAGAGGACTTGTCACCACCAGGCGCTGTACTGCACACTTGTCTTTACTACTGTGCAAGTTCCACGCAGGGACTATTCACGTGCTCACTCGACAGATGAAACTGAAGCTCCAGGTTTATGAACAGCCGGTGAACAAGAGTGCTGGGATCTAAACCCTTCATTCTTTGATTAATTCCATTAATAGTTATTAAAGGCTTACTACGTGCACTTTTGCTGACGTCTGGGAGCACAAAAATGGGTAAGATACTTTTTGCCCTCAAATAACTTCCAATTCAATTAGGGAGACAAATACTTAAACCAATAACTTAATATAGGTACAGAGTGGAAATAACTTAGATGCAGAAATAACTTAGATACAGAGAAGAAAATACTGCTGGAGACAAAGAGAGGCCCATGATATCGTAGGACCAAGTAGGAGGGACAGAGAGTTCAGCCTGGGGTGCATCAAGGACTTTTTTGTTTTGTTTTTTTGAGACAGGGTCTCTCTCTGTCACGCAGGCTAGAGGCAGGCTAAAGTGCAGTGGCGTCATCACAGCACGCTGCAGCCTCAAACTCCCAGGCTCTAGCGATTATTTTGCTTCAGCCTCCTGAGTAGCTGGGACTGGCACCACCATGCCTAGCTAATTTTTCTATTTTTTATAGAGATGGGGTCTTGCTCTTGCTTGGGCTGGTCTCAAACTCCTGGCCTCAAACAATCCTCCCGCCTTGGCCTCACAAAGTGCTAGGATTACAGACCTGAGCCACCGCACATGGCCTAAGAAGTCCTTCTTGAAAAAGGTGAGATATGAGCTGAGGCTTAAAGGGTGCTAGTAGATCAGGGCAAAGGGTATTCCAGACAGAAGGGACAGCTGACAAAGGCTTGAGGGGAAAACAGCCTGGCCTGTTTGAGGAACCACAGACACTTCCGTGTTGTTGGTGCCTGAAGCCCGCGGCACAGACTGCCTTTGGAAGATGAGGCTGGGGAACAGATAAGGAGCTGGGGCTTACTCATGTGGAACACGGGCATGAGGACATGGGTGTTCTCGAAGCTTACCTACCCCAGGTCCCATCCTAGAGGCAGCCGATCACCTGCTCAGGGGCATGGTGGGACTGGGTGGGGATGGGGGATGCTGGGGGAGCCCATGAAATTGTTTTTCTGCCCCCAGCTGCATGGCCACCCCCAGCTGACGGATCCCCCCAGGGAGATTGGGGGACGGTTCAGTTTCACAACACCCCCTCTCCCATCCCCCCAGTGTCCCCGGAGGCTAAGAAAAGAGGAAGCATTTTGCAGACTTCCTCCTGGGTCCGACCAGTGCTGGACTTGCCCCCTGTATTCTGCCAGAAAGAAGGGCCTGCGCCCGGCCCCGCCCCCCATGCATTCGTGGACACCCTCAAGCAGGGTGTGGCCAGGCCTGGGAGCTGGCAGAGTGGGCTCCAGGCCCAGCTCCTCTGACCTTGCTGTGCGCCTAAACAGGGCCCTGTCTTCTCTGAGCCTGCCTCTTGAAGAAGAGGGCGCATCCTTACTCAGCAGTTTGAAACTGGAGTGATGTGCATGAATTAGCACAGAGATCCCCAAGACGTGCTTTCAGAATAGTTAGAGAGCATATTCCTTTTTTAAAAA
>NW_012136303.1:4109541-4112964 GCF_000956105.1 Propithecus coquereli
GGGGGTGGGGGTGGGAGTAGGGAGGTCAGTTATGGAAACAGATGGTGTCTAGAGAGTTCAATAAATACTATACTATTGGAATAGTGTTTTTTTTAAATTGCTTTGCTGTAATCCATATTCATGGCACAACACTTAAGACACATCATGAAAAGAAAATCTCCTTCCCTCCTTATTCTACAGCTGCACACCTCTCCAGCTCAGAGGCAGCAACTATAACTTGTTTTGTATATCCTTCCAGAACTATTCCACACATGGACACAAGACATTTCCAACCTCTTTAAACAAAGAGACAGCACTATTCAAAGTGCATTGTTCTGCACCTTGCCTTTTTTCCCCACTTGCTCTATCTTGGAAATAATTCCATACCGGTATGCAGAGAGCTGCCTTGTTCTTATTTGTGGCTGCATGGTATCCTATTGTCTGCATGAGCCACAGCTTATTTAACCAGCCCCCTAGCACTGAACATTTGGTTTATTCCCAATCTCTTGTTATTAGCGACAACGCTGCGGTGATTTTCCTTTCATATTCATTTCCACTCAGGTGGGTATAAACGGGGGAGAAATTCTTGGCAGTGGAGTTGTTGCATCAAAGGGTCCGTGCATTTAAAACACTGTTAGATCCTGCCCAGTAGGGTTTACACCAACTCACTGTCCCGCCTGGACTGTGTGAGAGTCCCGCTTCCTCACACCTACACCCACATGGTAAGTTACCACACTTTCCAAATTTTGCCAATCCGGTAATTTAAGAACGGTTTCTTCATGTAGTGTTCATTTGCATTTCTCTTGTTAGGAGTGAGGTTGAACATCTTGTCACATGGTTTAGAATCATTTGTATTTTCTTTTCTATCTGTGTAAATAATGCGCCTGGTTTTTTATTGGGCTGTGGGTCTTATCTGTATGTCCGCTTTACACATCAAAGGCACTATCCCCTTGTCTGCATGAGAAGCTTCAAAAATAATTTTTTTGGGGAATAAGTTGCTTTTAGATAAAAATGAGAAGTTTCTGCAGGTCACATCCTTTCCTGCGCATCACTGCAGGGCTGCGCCCGGGCTGAGGGAGCAGCTCTGCCGTGTAAGGTTCTAGAAGGTGATGCTAGAAGCTGGGGTGGGGGAGGTGGGCAGGAGGGGGAGGACGGGGAGGCAGTTCTTAGCTCTTGCACTAGATGGAAGGGGCTGCCACAGGAGACAGTGAACTTCCCACTGCAGGAAGTGAGCAAAACAGGCTGGCCTGGCTTTAAGACCCCTTTGCCCCTCATCTGAGGTATCTGAGGGTAAACAACAAGTCAGAAGTGGGAGGACCCACCAATAGGGCCATCAATTTCTGGTCACTTAGGCCTGACTAGGTGGTTACTGCATCTGGAAGCTCCAAGTAACATTATTTAATAGCTATATAAACTCGTAGAATGTAAACTCCAAGAGGGTTTAAGGGCTAAACAGTTACGGAATGAATGAATGAATGAGTCTAATCAAAGGATGTGAGAGCTGCTATTTCTGAAGCTGGAGGGAGTTCTCTCCCTTCCCCCTTCCTCTTTGAACCTACCATCTCCTCTTCCTTCCTCTTACCTCATCTGACTCAGGTCCTAGCATTTCTCATCTGGTCCTCGTTCCAGCCCCCTGCCCCATCCGCCGCCTCCCAGACTCTCCTCTGCTCTCCAAGCCATCCTCCTCCCCAGCAGCTTGAGGAGTCCCTTAGATCGCTCCCCATTGCCCGCACTTCCTAGCCGCCCTTCAAGGGCCTCCTTATCTGCCTAGTTCTCTGGTTTCTTCTCCTACAAGTCCTGCCCACCAACCTTGTTCCCCACCTCACACACTCCGTGTTTCTCCAGCAGTAATAATGGTCACATTTATTGAACACTTGCTGTATGTACTTTTGCATGAATTGTCTTGTTTAAGCCTCACACCGGTCTATGAGATCTATGAGGGTGATACCGTTATTCTCCCCACTTTATAGATGAGGAAGCCAAGACCCAGAGACATTTAGGGGCTTACCCAAGATCACCCAACTAGCAGATGTCAGAGTTGGGATTCAACACCATGTGGTCTGACCCTCGGGTCGGGGACCCCAGTCACTGCACCGGTCCTAACTGGCTGCCAGTTCTGGAGTGTGCCATGCTCATTCAAGCTCCCCTGCCTTCGCTCATGCTGGGTCCCCATGGGGGGGGCACTCCTTTCCATGTCCACCCACCAAAACCCCTGTTCTATTTTTAGTAGAGACGGGGTCTCGCTCTTGCTCAGGCTGGTTTCGAACTCCTGAGCTCAAACAATCCGCCCGCCTCGGCCTCCCAGAGAGCTAGGATAACAGGCATGAGCCACTGCGCCCGGCCGGAAAGGAACTTTGAAATGGGTGTGTGTGTGTGACTTTTTTTATTTGTTTTTTTTCTTTTTAACTAGAATGAATTTGTGTTTATTTGTATAACAAATAATAATAATAATAAATGAGGGAATTGGTGTATATAGTTTTGTAGGGTCCTTTCTCCTGAATATCTTAATATGAAAATTTCCAAATATACAGCAAATTGAAAGACTTTTACAACAAATCTCTATGCTACATTCTACCATTATCATTTTACTTGCTTTATCACATGTCTGTCCACCTATCCATCCATCAATTCATCTTTTAAAATGCATTTCAAAGAAATTACTTCAGCACGCATATTATTAATATTTGTTTACAGTATTTTTTCCTTTAATGGAAAATTTACATACAACAAAATATACAATATTAAGTGTTCACTTCTGAGTTTTTACAAATGCATACACATCTATGTAACTTAATCCTATTAAGATATACATTTTGATCACTCCAGAAAGTTCATGCTTGTCCTACAGTGTATTTTTTTTGAGATGGGGTCTCACTATGTTGCCCAGGCTAACCTTGAACTTCTGGGCTCTAGTGTTCCTCTTGCCTCAGCCTCCCAAGTAGCTGGGACTACAGGTGTGCACCACCACCCCTGGCTAATTTTTTCTATTTTTAGTAGAGACGGGAGTCTCACTGTTGCTCAGGTTGGTCTCGAACTCCTGACCTCAAGTGATCCTCCCACCTTGGCCTCTCAGAGTGCTAGGATTATAGGTGTGAGCCACCACGCTGGCCACAAATTACCCAAAATTTAGCAACTTAAAACATTATAAACATTTATCATCTCATGCAGTTTCCGTAGCTCAGAAATCTGAAAGTATCTTCATTTAGTGGTTTTGGCTTGGGGTCTCTCATGAGGCTGCAGTCAATATATCAGCCTGGGCTGCACGCATCTGAAGTCTGGACCGGGGCTGGAGGATCTGTTTCCAGGATAATTCACTCACATAACTGTTGGCAGGAGGCTCTGTGCCAGGTGCTGTGCTGGGCTCCAGGGAGTGTAGGAACGAGTCAGAACCAGCCCTCCTTGTTCAAGATCTGTGTGTGTGTGTGTGTGTGTGTGTGTGTGTGT
>NW_012136303.1:4114404-4158449 GCF_000956105.1 Propithecus coquereli
TTTCTGAAGCTGGAGGGAGTTCTCTCCCTTCCCCCTTCCTCTTTGAACCTACCATCTCCTCTTCCTTCCTCTTACCTCATCTGACTCAGGTCCTAGCATTTCTCATCTGGTCCTCGTTCCAGCCCCCTGCCCCATCCGCCGCCTCCCAGACTCTCCTCTGCTCTCCAAGCCATCCTCCTCCCCAGCAGCTTGAGGAGTCCCTTAGATCGCTCCCCATTGCCCGCACTTCCTAGCTGCCCTTCAAGGGCCTCCTTATCTGCCTAGTTCTCTGGTTTCTTCTCCTACAAGTCCTGCCCACCAACCTTGTTCCCCACCTCACACACTCCGTGTTTCTCCAGCAGTAATAATGGTCACATTTATTGAACACTTGCTGTATGTACTTTTGCATGAATTGTCTTGTTTAAGCCTCACACCGATCTATGAGATCTATGAGGGTGATACCATTATTCTCCCCACTTTATAGATGAGGAAGCCAAGACCCAGAGACATTTAGGGGCTTACCCAAGATCACCCAACTAGCAGATGTCAGAGTTGGGATTCAACACCATGTGGTCTGACCCTCGGGTCGGGCACCCCAGTCACTGCACCGGTCCTAACTGGCTGCCAGTTCTGGAGTGTGCCATGCTCATTCAAGCTCCCCTGCCTTCGCTCATGCTGGGTCCCCATGGGGGGGGCACTCCTTTCCATGTCCCCCCACCAAAACCCCTGTTTGTCCTTCAGGCTCCCGCTCGTGGGTCACTTCCGCTGTGAAGCCTTTTGCAGCTTTCCCAGAAAGAGCTGGCATCTCTTCCTTTGATTACAGAAGTGAGAACTTTGTGCCGTGATTATCTGGGGACCTGTCTTCCCCACCAACCAGACTGTGTGCGCGCAGCAGGCAGAGATGGTGCTGATTCTTTCTCTCACGTCTCACACAATGCCTGGCAGAGTGCATGCTCTCTAAATGTTTGGTGACAGAACGACAGTGGCCCCAGGACTCCTTCTCCCCAACACACAGTTGGGAAGGACTGCTAGGAGTGTCCAGTTGGAAGTGGGGAAGAGGTGGGAAGTTGCAGGGCCTCAAAATGGGAGGGTTGCCCACCTAGGGGTAACTGGAGACAATTTTAGTAATTTCACCACTTGTCTTTGGGTCAGGACTGTCCCCAGGAGACCCAGCTGGTGGGGAAGTTCCATATTTGCACTACCCCTAGAAGTCCTTGGGAACCAGCTGTCCCACCCACAAGGGTTTTCCCTTCTTGAGATGCCAGGAACTGAACCATGAAAGGAAGTGGCCCTGGTAGGGTTTCTGGATGCTACAGGAGGAAGCGTGGCCACAGTCTGGCTACCCCAGCCAGGACCCTTTGGACCTCAGATACTAAGAGGTGACATGGCTTTGGTAAGAGGGTAGTTCCGGGGTGGGTGGGAACTTCCTTGGGGTGTGAGGGAAATTGCCCCATGCCCGGAACTATGGGGTAAGAACCAACCCAGTGCTTCTCAGCAGCCCAGCACTGTACCCTGGCTAGGACTGTGGGCAGTTTCTGAGCTTGACTCTCTTGCAAAGCCCCCAGGCCTTTAAAAGGGACCCCTGTGTCTTTGGCCTCTGTCCTTACCCAACCATCTTCTCCTTCTACGGCTGCCTCACTCAGGAACTCACTAAGTCTCCTTACAGCCTCAGGTCCAAATGCCCCAGCTTATGACCACTACACCCAAAGGCTCGAGATAGGAAAGTAGAGAGGCTAGGAGCATGGGATCTGGTTAGCCAGGTGTGAGGTCAAATACCAGCCCACTATGTGACCTTGGGCCATTCGCTTCACCTCTTCACCTCCAGTTCCTTCAAACACAAAATGATGATAAATAAATTTGATAACATCAGAATTAAGGAATTTGTTCCATAGAACAAATTCGTTCAATGGAAAGCATCATGGAGCAGCTGTTCTCAAAGTGTGGTCCCTGGACTGTCAGCATCACCTGGGTGCTTATTAGAAATGCAAATTCTTGGGCCCCTCCCCTGCTCTATTGAGTCAGAAACTCAGGGGTGGGGCTCAGACATCTGTGTTTTGGCCAGCTTTCCAGGAAATTCTGATGCATGCTAAAGTGTGAGAACTATTGCCATAGATAAACTTAGATGGGCAACACATTAGCTGAGGATATTTGTAACAATAACATCTAAAAGGGATTAATTTCTAAAATTTACCATCTACTCTTGCAAAGCCACAAGAAAAAGAGAAAACCCAGGAGAAAGTGAACAAAAGATATGAACAAGCAATTCACAGAAGAGAAAGCCCAAATGCCTTACAAGTATAGGAGGAGGTTCTAAATCTCAGGATAAGCAGAGAAATGCAAGTTAAAACAACAGTGAGATGCCACTTTACACACAAACCCACAGGCAAAAATTACAAAGTCAGATAGTGTAAAACCTAATGAAGATGTGGAGAGACAGTACCCTTCACACCCTGTAGGTGGAGCTATTCTGGAAGAATTAAGTGAAATCTAAAACATGAGTATATGCCCCGTGATCTAGTAATTCCACTCTTGGGTGTAGAGCCCAGAGAAATTTTCACCCAGGCCCATAAGGATCATGTACAAAGACGTTCATCACAGTGTTGTTTGTGGTAAAAGGGAGTTGGAAGCAACCTGGGTATCCATCTCTGGGAAGATGGATAAATAAAACAGTGGATGCTCAGCTCAAAATATTTTGCAGCAACTGGATGCAATAGCTAGATTTTCCCACAGCAACACAGGTAGACCTTAAAAACAGTATGGAGTGAAAAAATGAAGCAATAGAATGATAGTCTCATATAATGCCATTTATGTAGTGTAAATAGCCACACAAACATTGTGTATTTGTGTCCTGGGATATATATCAGCATGTAGAGGTGGGTGCTCACGGTGGGGAGAGGGAAGAAACGTGGGGAATGTGTGGATTGGGGATGGGGGAATAAAAGAAAACATCAGAAAGGCTTTACATGGACCAAGGATAATGGCATGATGGGATGATCACTTGCCACAAATGGAGTATTAATCATGGAACTCTCTGGACGTGAAGTCCTAATAATATTACCTGAAAATTGATAACAGTACCTATCTCATGGTAAGCACCATATGTCTGGCCATGGAAGGCTTTGCACAGTTTTACACATAAGTTTGAGCTCTTCTACGTGAGTTTCTGACCTCCTCCCTGGCCTTGTTCCTTTTGGCCTCCAAGTCTTTACTGCGATGGTGCCCAGGGCTGTGCCGATCCTGACCTCCCTACCTCTCCAACTCGCCGTCAGATTTGACTACCTTAGACCCACAGAGGGCTGTGGAGTCCTGGCTATTTCTCGTTTGGGCCTTGCACAGAGCCAGGCTGTAACTGAGCTTCAAAGGGCAAGTCCTGTTTCTTCTTCCCAAACAGAGCTACCTGAGGGTCTTCTTAACACCCTCTCCCCCAGTTCTCATCCCATCGCAGGCAAGACAGGAAAACCGAGTCAGAAAGTGTTCGATGTGGCAAGGAAAGTCACTTATTGAGCGCCTATCACGTGCTAAAGCCTGAACGAAGGTCTTGGCTTTCATTACTCCCCACGACACCCCCCTGGGTGGATGAGGAAACGGGGGGCCAGGACACTAACCAGGTAAGAGCTCCCGCTCTGTCTGGCTCCAAATCGAAGATCCCAAATCCAAATCGGGCTCCAGATCCAAGACCCGAACAAGCAAGTTGTTCAGGGTCTTAGGACTCCAAGTGAGACCCAGATCATCCACCTGAGTCAAACTTGAGGGGACGAAAACCTCTCCTCCGCACTGAGGAGGCAACTCCTGCTATCAGGGGAGGGGACACGCTGCGATTAGAGCCTTAAAAAGACCTTCTACACTGTTCAGTATGGTCTATTGGAGGTAATATAAGGAGAATCAGGAGATCCCCTCAAGTCCCTTCTCCTCTTTTTGAACCTCAGTTTCCCGCTCCGTAAAATAGGACCAACAGAAGCTTCTGGGTTCTGGAAATTCTTTTCTCAGTCGGCCAGCAGGTGGAGCCCACCCTTCATCCCTTCCGGAAAGCTGCGGAGGGAGCCTTGGGGAGGAGGGTGGGTCCTGGGGCCGAGCCCTCTGGGCTAGTGGGACAAAGTCGGATGCTGCCCAACTCCGGGCTGGCAGAGGGCCCTGCTGAGCCCCGGGCGACCGCCCCAGACTCGAGGGTCCGGCCTCGCCCACCCCCTGCAGGACGTCCTTGGTACTGCATGGACCAGGGCCCGAAAGCAGGGACAGCAACCCCGGGAGTGAAGACCCTGGCCAGGGTGTAAGGCGGGAGGCCTGTGGATGAGGGTCCCACAGGTGAGAGTGAGTGAGCGCCAGAGGCGGGCTACGGGGCCACCCCCTTCCACGCCCTCCGCACGGGCGGCGGCTACAGGTAGTTGTCTTCAGCAGCGTCACCCCCTCCCCGGGAGCCCTGGGACTCGTCATCGTCGTCGCCCTCGTTGTCGTTGTCGTCATCGTCGTCATCCGGGGCCAACGCCTCTATGTCGTGCGTGATGTCTGCCAGCAGCCGGTGGAAGGCCTGCGCCTCGGGCCGCTGCGCCGCGCCGTCGTAGCTGCGCACGGCCGACGCCGACGTGGAGCTCATGCTGCGCTTGATGCGGCCGAAGCTGTCGGTGAGGATGCCTCCCTCGCGGATGCCCACGCCCTCCAGGAAGCCCTCGAAGTAGCCGATGTCCTGGTCCGGGATGAAGGGCCGCATCCCTGCGGGTGAGGGCCAGGGTGGTGCTCCTCAGGTTCAGCCCCTTCCCCTCCCGCAGAGTCGCCCTCTCTGGAGATCTGAATTCGAGTCCCTGCTCTGCCGCGCACCGCCGTGTGGCCTTGCCCAAGTTCCTTAACTCTCTGAGCCAGCAAATAACCACACAACGCTCAGCACACAGTAAATGCTCGCTGCATGACAGCTTATTATTGTTACTAGTATTACGATTGTCACGGTCCCATTTATTCGTTTTGTCACCTTCATTAAATAACTACTCTCAGCCTCCCTTTTCTCACCTGTGAAACTGAGATAATTGCACCTGTTCTCCCCCTAGGAACTTAGCACGCACCGTGTGCTCCATAAACATTACTTTGCTTTTACTTCCATCCCTACTTACTAGCCAGGTGACTTTGCTACTTTGCTACTCTGAGCCTCAGTTTCCTTAACTGCAAAATGGGGACAAATTATAGCATCTACTTCCCAGAACTGGGGGCATTTAATGAGATAATGCTTGGCACAGGGTAACTGCCAAATACATGTTATTAGTATTATTACTGTTGTTAGCCTTGTTTACTAGCTGTGTGACCTTAGACAAGTTCCTTAGCCTCTCTGAGCCTCAGCTTCTTAATGGGATAAAATGAGAAGAATCGCTCCCTTTCCCAGCTTAGCTGTGACAGTGAAATGACTACACCAGTGCTTTGTTCTTCTTATCAGCTCTGTCTCCTGGCATTGTGACAAGTCCTTTCCCCTCTCTGCCCCTCGGGCTCCTCATCTGCCCGATGGATCTCATCATCTGGCCTTATCAGAGGCCGAAGGAGAAGAAGAAAACGTTCCTAGCCTGGTGCCCGACCGGGAATGGCATGGACCAAGTAGGGGCCTCAGCCAACCGCAGGGCGGGCAAGGGGCTCACCGAGGAGGAGGAACTTGCGCCGGTCCCCGTAGAGCTTCAGCAGGCCCGCGCAGTAGTCCTGGATGGGCAGCCCCAGCCGGTACTCTCGCAGCAGCACCGCGAACTGCTGGATCTCGGGGGGCCCCAGCTTACTCCGCAGCTGTGGGGGGACAACACTTGAGATCAATCCCAGGGAGCAACCCCACCCACCCGCTGCCTGAAAGACCCAGAGCCTTCTCTTAGGGCATGTGGGGCCCGGCCCTCCTCTGAAAGCCCTTCCATGGCCTGCTTGGCACATCCAGACCCCTTGGGCTGCACCTAAGAATGGGATGTGGACTCAAGCTGCCGCAGTTCAAATCCTGGCCCCTCACTGACCAGCTCTGTGATCTCGGGTAGGTGACAACCTCCCTGACCCTTGCTTTCCTCATCTTCAAAGTGAGGATAATGATGGTATCTCCCTCTTGGGGCTGTCGAAAGGATAAAAAGAAATGATGCACGAAAGGTGCTTGTAGCAGTGCCCGGTATACAGCAAGCACTCAATGAATGCAAGCTGACATTAGTTAGGGCCTTTCACAGGCTGGCCTCAGTTTACTCTCCTAACCTCATCCCCCGCCCTGACCTCTGAGATCTTCTGCCTTGGTTGTGCCCAGGACCACGCACAATCCCTGAAACACCCCCATGTTTCCTCCAGCCTCCAGGCCTGTGCGTGTGCTGTCCCCACCGCCTGCCCCAGCTCACCGTGACCATGTAATCCTGTAACTGCTCGAGGCCCAGGCCACTGTGGTCACTGCCGCTGCAGTGGGAGCCGTGGAAAGAGGGCGTGGACGTGCCGCTGTAACATGCTTCAAAAGTGTCCTGGGAGCCATTGCTGCAGGGACAGGGGAAAGGGGCTTTCACTCGCCTCCCTTTAGCTCCTCTCCCCAGGGCAGGCTGGAGATGGGAGGGCACAGCTACCGATGCTCTGAGGGCTCATCCTGGACCCCATTTTGGCCCCCAAGGCCTCACATGACCTGGCCTCTGCCACCTCTCAAGCCTTGTCCCTCACTGTGCTCACCCTTGCCCTCTATGCTCCAGCCACCTGCCTTCTCCTTTTCCCTCTGATCCTGCAAGCACCTCCTCACCTCTGGGCCTTTGCACATGCTGTTTCCCCTGCCTGGAGTGCCTCTCTTCCCCTACCTTTCGCTCAGCTAACTCTCATCATTGGATTTTAAATATCATCTCCTCAGGAAAGTGTTCCCTGACCCCACCAGCTGGCTTAGACCCTCTGTTAGACGTGCTCCCCCAGTCTGTAGTCTATGCGTAACACGCGAGGCCTTTCCAAGTTCCCCCACCAAACATCCTGTCCCTCGCACCCCCTGCTGCAGAACAGTGGCCTCCTACTGCTCCTCAAACCCACTAAGCTTTATCCTGTTCTGAATTCTTGCACTTGCTGTTCCCTCTACCTGGAACACTCTTCCCCTTTTTATCCTCCAGGCCTCGGTTCATGCATCACCTCTGAGAGGCCCACCTGACTCCCCAGATGACCTGGGGTCCCCCTCAGCCTCTCTCACAGCTCTCTGAGCTTCTCTTTAGTGCTTGATAACATTAATTATTATTACTATGAAATGATATTTCATCGCCTCCTGTGCTAGATTGTGCACCTGGAAAGACCAGAGACCTTGGTTTTCTTCATCTTTTGAGCATCTACTCTG
This sequence comes from Propithecus coquereli, assembly GCF_000956105.1. Lineage (NCBI taxonomy): Eukaryota > Metazoa > Chordata > Mammalia > Primates > Indriidae > Propithecus > Propithecus coquereli. The sequence continues at coordinate 4,121,666 of NW_012136303.1, forward strand.
TGCCAAGTAGAGGTCTTGCCCTCTGTCTTGTTTCCTGCTGTATCTGCTGCACACAGCACAGTGCCTGGCACATAGAAGGTACTCAATAAATATTGCCTAATAAAAAGTCAACCTTGGAGGCTGGGCACAGTGGCTCATGCCTGTAATCTCTTCCCTTATCTCTTACATATCATAGAGCAGGAGTTTGGGGCTTCATGGTCATTAGGGGTACAGGCTTCCCTTTTCCTACCCCACCCTCTTCAGGATTATACCCACAAGGAGCTGCAGCAGCTGAAGTCGGCGTCATAGGCGTAAGTCCCATCTGTGCGGCAGCTCTCACCTGGGACCAGCAGACAGAGGAACTTCAGAGGTGGCAAAGCAGGGACCAACATCCCCGGCTCCCTGAGGCCCCAACCTCAGCCTCGCCCTGGGGTCTAGTCCTGCCCCGCTGACCTTGGGCAACTCACCTCCCTTGCTTCTGGTTCTCAACTTCCCCAGCGTGGGGACAATACCGCCTTCCCCCCTACCTGGTGGGGGCCTTGGGAATAGCAGATGAAGGAACAGGTGAAGGAGTGTTTTGTAAACTGTGTGTGCTTGAGGCAAGACAAAAAAGAATTTTGTGATGGGAGGATGTCAAAATCTTCAGAGCAAAGAGGCACCAGTGACAGAGAACATGCTCTCTTCCTGATCCTGCTACCTCATTGATCCAGGTAGTGGCCTCGGCCTTCTGATCTCGGCCCACTCAGTGTCACTGCCTGGCCCTGACTTCCCAGGTGAGGCCAGGTCCTCATTATGTGTTCTCACAGCACAATCTGTGGTTACATGTTTGTTTGTGTCATTAATTAATCACTGTCAGCCAGCCTCGGTGATGCCTGCTTCGTGACGATAGGGCCACGTCTAGGGTTGCTGACCTGTATGTCCTGGTGATTAGTACTGCATCTCTCATCGTAGGTGCTCAGTAAATACTCATCGAGTGAATGAATTTGTTGAACTATCTGTTGAGTCATCTCATTTATTTGCCCATCATCCTTGTGAGAGTCGATGAACTATCCCAGCTTCCCAACAAGCACAGTTCCCACAGACGGGCAGGCCTTCGGAAGAAACAGAGCCAGCACTCTGTGGCTGCAGCCGGGACACAGGGACCACACTGCAGGGGACTGCGGCTGAGGGAATGCACCTACTGGCCTTGAAGGCAGAGTGCGGAGTGGGGCTGTTGCAGAGAGAAGCTTTAGAATCGGACAGACCTGGGTTTGAATCCCTACTCTGCCACTTACCAGCTATGTGACCTTGAGCATTTATTGACTACTCTGAGCCTTAACATCTTCATCTGTGAAACTGGAATCATAAGGCCTCAGAGAGTTCTTTCATCCACTCAAAAATACTTCCCAAGCATCTGTGATGTACCCAATCCCATGCTAGGCACAGGGGATACAGTGACAAACAGGTTGCTACGAGGATTAAGACATGGCACATTGGTACTGTGCTTGGCACACAATCGGTGCTCAATGAATGCCTCTGTTAGTCTCATTCTCATTCTAGCTCTTGATTGCATCCAATAACCCGTCTGGAAATCTTGGTGTTGACCTAGGGTCCCAGTGGGGCTGGATGCACAGTAAGTAGACGATGCATGTGCCTCAGTTTCTGCAAAGCAAGGACATAAAAACAAATGGGAGGGAGTTCAGCTCCGAGGGGGCTCATTCTGAATTTGGCAACCCAGACATCCTTGAAGGAGCTAAGTTTGAGGTCATCATGAAAACTGACATTTTATTTAACCTACACGGTAATTGTGGTAGGGATCAGGGCTCCTAAAGGCCTTCATTAGCCCCGAGTCCTGGGGCATCCTCCTTCCCCTGGCCTTTTAGGATATTCCACAAGAGGGGAGGCCAGGAGTGGTTACTCACTGCGGCTGCAGAGCCATGGCCGTTCGGGTGTAGACGTGTAGTGGTAGCCAGCCCGATCTACGCACTCAATGCTCTGGTCCCCATAGATGATCTGGAAGACCTGGCAGATCAGTGCGCAGGACTCCTCAGCAGCATCCTGGCCCGGGGAGAGAGAGAGCTCAGGTCCTCACCAATGACCAGGATATGCCCTGCTTCCTAACACACAGTGTAAAGAGGCTCACAGAAACGCACATATACGGACCCTTTTAAATTGATTTTGAGAACATTTTTCATCAAAATTTTATGGCTACTCTCTGGTCTTGGAACCCCTTTATAGAATCCAGCAACAACTCTGACTCCTGTGCCATGAAAAATACATCCCAAATTTCTAGAGGATTCATGAGCATTCCTGAAGCTTACCTAAAATAAGCCCAAATTTAGTTTAATGTATAGGTATGGAAGCTGAGGCTCAGAGACGGAAAGTGATTAGCCAGGATTAGAATCCAGTTCTCCTATATCTAGTAGGAGGAGAAATAATTAAATGTATCAAAATTTTAGGCTCAACTACCATATTTAGATATGAGCTTCCTGGCATCCAGTGCAAAAATGGAAGCAGGATAAATACATAAACTTCAGTCTCTGGTAGAAGGAAAGAGTTTAAGTTCTTGGGTGAATTGTTTTTGAGATTGCAAATTTGAAGAGGAATGTTTAATTTACCTCTTTATGTCTTTAAGCAAGACACATAGACAATAACTGATGAAGAGACCATCTTCATGAAGCTGTTCCTATTCTGTGTCTCTAAAAAAGCTCAAGGTATAAATTAAAATCTAACTCAAGATAGGCATTTTGGGATAGTAGGGGTGCACTAATCATTAAACCAGAATTGATCCTTACAATAACCCTACAAAATGGACAAGGAAGAGATGATCCTTATTTTATAGTTAAAGACACTGAGGTTTAGAGTGGCTAAGTGACTTGCACAGGCTCACACAGCAGGTTCATGCCCTTAGTTAGCACCCAAGTTTTTCGTCTCTAACTCCTATACCCTCCTCAGGACCAGGATGTCTCAGATAGGAGGTTAGAGGCTCAGACATGCCTGGAAAGCAACTCTTATTTACTCATTCAACAACTTCTCATTTATTCCTGTTGCATGGCAGGTGCTGGGCCGGGATCTGTACCCCAAAGCTCTCACAGTCCAGGGGATGAACAGGGCACACTGTTGCATTTGTATAGAATCTGTTTCCAGGCTCTTCACGCTGCTAACGCCTTGCTCTCCTTCACATTTCAGTTTAAATGGCACAAACTCACTTTCCCTATTGAAATGGATCTCCTCCCCCGTCCTCCATCACTGCAACCTGCTTGTTTTCTTCTAGGTCCCCACGGCAAGGTATAATGATATAATTTGCATTAGCTCATCCACTCATTCAACAGATACTTATCGAACACCTGTTACATGCCAGGTACTAGGTGCTAGCACCTGTTCTAGGTGCTGGGGGTGCCACAGTGAACCATCCAGAACACACAGGCCTCTTGCACTCTACAAGGTCAGTCTGGTGGGAGTGGAGTGAATAAAAGGGAAGAGTAGAAGGAATGAGGTGGAGAGGAAATGGGCGTGGTAGCTGGAGGTGGCCTTGTAAACAACTGTCAGGATGGTAGCTTTCACTCTAAGTGAAAAGGGGAGCTTTGGAAGATTTGGAGCAGTGACAGGATGTGACTTGTGTGTTAACAGGAATACTCTGACTGCCTGGGGGAACAGATTGTATGCAAGGGGTGAACCAGTGAGGGGGTGACTCCATGATCGAGATGAGAGAATGGGGCACAGACCTGGGTGGGGACAGTGGAGGGTGGAGAGAAGTAAGAGGATTTATTGATGGAATGGATATGGGTCGGGGGAGGTGAAAGAAGGAGAGAGAAAGGGAGAGGGAAAGAGAGAGATGGAAAGGGGTGGGGAGCCAAGAATCACTGCAACGTAAGGATGGAGCTGACATTAACAGAGACGGGAAACCGAGGGAGGAGCAGGTGTAGGGGGGAAGACTGGGGCTCAGCTTTCAATGTGTTAGGTTTGAAATGCGTGGTAGACCTTCCAATGGAGAGGCTGAGTAGAGATCTGGTGAGAGATGAAATTTGGGGAGTTCTCAGGGTCTTAAAAGCCATGAGACTAGAGGTCACCTAGAAACGAGTAGATAAAGGAGGGAAGGGGACCAAGGACTAAGCCTGGACTCTCCAACTTTCAGAGTCTGGAGAGAAGAGGAGGAACCAGCTTCTGAGGAGGAGCCAGAGAGGTAGGAGGATATGGAGCCGGAAGCAGAGTGAGAAAGTGTTTCAAGGGCAGGGAGACAGCTACAGTGTCTGAGTTTACTGGTTATCATCCGTCTCTCTCTCTAGACAGGCACCATACCTAATTTGTTCGCCACTGTTTATATACAGAGGGAGTTGGTGGCCTGGGGTCAGAGGAAAAGCTTAGAAGGCTCAGAGCTTGCAGGTGTCTGCTAGACTGTGAGCTCCATAAGGGAGGACACCAAATGTATTGTTTCACCTCTGTATCCAGAGCACTTAGCCCAATGCCTAGCACTCAATGAACACGGTCAAATGAATAAAAGCAAGGGTGATATGGAAGAGGGGGGAGGGGAGGAGAGGCAAGAATGGCAGGAAGGCTTCTATCTTGGGTGACCACCTTAGTTACCAAGAATACCAGCTCTGACCTTCGTGGGTTCAAATCTTAAAAGTGTTACCTGCTTCCTGTGTGACCTTGTCCACCTTACTTAACCTTTGGATCTCAGTTTCCTTCTCTGTAGAATTGGGATACAATAGTTGTACTATTCGCCTCTAGGGGTTGCTGTGAGAGTGAAATGAATTGATGCGGTCCGTGTCTGGCATGAGTTGGCACTCAGTTCATGCTGGTGATTAATATGCTCTGATTGTCACTGTGGTGGTGCTAACATTGACAACATTGGAGAAGGAGCAGGGCTGGAGGAGGGGTTAGGTCTAGCATGTTTGGGCTATTTTGAGTTTTCGCCCCACTGGGGGAGTCAGGGGAAGATGTCCTGGAGGTGTCCGGGGCTGGAGGTTAGAAGGCGTTAAGGCGTCAAAGGGAAGACTGGGTGGACCCTAAGGAAGGAGAAGGGAAAAGGCCGGGGCAGATCCAGGAACCTCGCGAATGGGGCGGGACCGGGCGGGAGAGACAGAAGCAGCGTCCCCGAGACAGGACATTGGAGCGCGGGGTGCCCTCGGGCTCACCCTGTTGGCCACAGCCAGGATGACCAGGTTGCAGTAGGCATCCGGGCTGGGGTCCTGCGGGTCGAGCGGGTTGGGGCCCGGGTGGCGCCGCTCCCAGCTGCCGCCGCCGCCGCCGCCCGCCTGCCTCCGCTCCCAGCTGCCGCCCGGCTTGCCCGCGCCGCCGCCGCCGCCGCCGTGCCGCCGCTCCCAGCTGCCGCTGAACGTCTGCCGGCGCTCCCAGCTGCCCGACGCCCGCGCCCCCGCGCGCTGGCGCTCCAGGCTGCCGCCGCCGCCGCCTCCGCCCGCTGCCCGGGCCTCGGCGCCCCCGCCCCACGCCATGCGCCAGTCCAGGCTGCAGATGGTGTGGCGCCGCTCCGTGGTGCCCACCCGCCGCTTCTCGGGCGCCGCGCCTGGCGGGCCGGGGTCTCGCCCCGCGCCCCCAGGGCTGGCGTCCACGCCAGCCGGCACCGGGTCCACGCCCAGACCTACGGGAGTCCGGGGGGCCATCAGCCACAGAAGATCCGGGCTGAGACCCCTACCGAGGCCATCTGGAGGACCAGACCCCGCCTCTCTTGGGTCCCGCCGCCCCTGGCCTCAGGGCCCCCAGCTGGCTTCAAAGTAGTGCGGCTACCCCCGCCCCACTCCGCGTCCACACTTTCGGCTCCCCTCCCGACCTCAGTCTCCGCCCCTACTTTTGATTCCACCCCTGGCCTCGGTGTGGCCGGCGGTTTCCGACCTCCTCGACCCACTGCCTAGCTCCTCGCCTCACACCTGCTCTCCGACCGGAAGGTGGTGGTCAGGCTGTCCCCTCCCTCTGTAGCCTTAACTCGGACCCTGTCCCAGGTTTCAGGGGCGCCAAACCTTGGATTCCGACTCCTCCCCGACCCCGTCCTCAGCCCCGCCCCTACCTTGGCGTGTCTGACTCCTCCCACCAGTAGCTCCGCCCCCGAGCGTATGGTCACGCCCCCAAACCAGACTCCGCCCCTAGCCCGAGGGTCCACCTAGCCTCTAAGCCGGGTGGTGACTTTGGGCCTCAGGTTCCCGGCTTCTCCATCTTCCCGCGCTCCGCCACCTGCCCTCAGAATGGTGGGTCAGGCCTCCTACCCTTCAGCCTCAACCCCGGGCTCCGTCTTCTTGCATATGGCATCTTCGGCCAGTCCCTGGTCTCAGGGTAGTGCGGCCAGGCCTTTCCCACCGCCCCTCACCCAGCCTCAGGCCCCGCCCCTGCCACAGGCCACGCCCATTCTCCAGACTAGACGTTGGACCCTTTTCTCTTCCCCTGGCCGCTCCCGGCCGCCCTCGCCAGCTGTACCGGTCTTAAGTACTAGCAGGTGCAGCGCGTCGTCCTGCAGGTAGGAGGCCGCGGCGATTTCGTGAGTGGGGATACGCAGGATGAGCTCCTCGTTGTCCCGCCAGGTGAGCAGCAGACAGCGGGCAGACAGGCTCAGGATGCTGTCCTGCTCCGCCGTGGTCTTCAGCGGCAGCTCCTTCAGCTGCTGCAGGGAGATTCGGATCTCCTTAGTCCCCGGCCCGTGGGTAGGAGAAGGAGAAGAGGACGAGACCCTGCCCTCCTCCCTCCCCAGAGCCTTACCCTGGCCGTGTCCAGCAGCTGCAGGAGCTCGTCCCGACTGGAGGGGTTCAGTGAGGAAGTCACCCAGGTGAGGTGGCCCAAGAACTGGACGGGAAACCAGGAGGGACAAGGGCACAGAGAGGTCACTCTGAACCCCTGGAGGACCCTGGCCTCCTCACTGACGCGGTGCAGATAAATTAAGATAGAAATATCTGAATTAATAATAATCTGATCGTAACTTTTATTGACTCCATAATAGAAGCCAAGCACCCGGTTCTGAGCGCTTTCTATGTAGTCACTCATTCATCCTCGCTTTAAGGATAAAAAACTTGCCCAGAATTATATAGCTAAAAGGGTAAAACTGGACTCCACCTGCCAGAGCCCACACTCTCAACTGCTAGCTTATATTACCTTAACAAATAGTCATTTAGCTATAAGATTCCATAGGGAAGCAAAAGTTGTAATAGCTTGAAAGAACTGACCACCTGTGAATTTCCTCTGGACTGAGTGGCTCTCTCTGCCCCAAGTATCATTGTCAAACTGATTGCAAATCACTTGCCCTCTTTATGGTCTTGTTGCAGAAGTCAAATGGAAGTATGTTATGTCTAATTAGTAGATCACTTTGTCAGAAAAATAATGCTCTAAATCAACAATTTTTTTCATTCATTCCTACTTATAGCCTAATGTTATCACTTCACTTAAATGTTATTCAATATAAGAATGAACTTTTCCCATTATTTTTAGTTGTATTCTTCTAGGTGAACTCCACCAATCGAACCTTTTCTTTTTATTCTCTATGAAATTTCAGTCCCCAATTTTTAAGTGGACTTATTTGTTAGCTTTTCCCTCTGTATAGGATTGCCAGATAAAATATAGGATACTAGTTAAATCTGAATTTCAGATAAACAACAAAATTTTTAAAAAGTTTTTTAGTACTTTTAGTCCCCTGAAATATTTGAGACATACTTATGTTAAGAAAGTACTCATTACTTACCTGAAATTCAAATTTAGGTGGCTTGTTGTTTGCTAAATCTGATAACACTTCCCCCATCATCTTTCTGAGCTAAATGAGGATCCCTGGCTGCTCCTTCATGGTGTTCATGAAATAGAAGGAAAGCTCTCGAATGGTCAAAGTTCTCTGTGGTTTGCTGTTAACCTGCATACTGTCCGAGTAACAACAAGGTCACTGCGGTAAAATCTCTAGGGAAGTGTGAAAGTTGTCGGAATCAAAATGGAGTCACTTGTGTTTTAAAAAAACCTGGCAAATAGAGCCAGGGAAGGCCACGAAGCAAGAATTCTCATGCACTAATGACTGATGATAAGAACTATCACAACAAACTGCGAAAACCACAACTTTGCACAGAGGCCATCACAACCTTACGCACACAAAAATGCTTCTGCAAGGACATCTGCCCAGCAACTGCCTGTCCAGCCTGGAACTGGTACCACCCTTGTTATTGATCCTATAGCCAAGGATAGTTATCTCAAAATGATTAGGCAGTCCTCCTCACTTTTCCTTTAAAAGCCTTTGCCTTCCTTTATTTCCCTGAACAATTATTCCCCAATAAACATTTTCTTTTTGAGAGTGTCCCTCTCTGTTTGTTATTTGGGTTGACAGAAGGTAGGGCTTTGCGGTGCACAGAATGCTCTCCCATCCACTCTCCCCTGGCGGGAGGTGTTGAGCCCCTTGCTGAGATGGGAACACTGAGGCTCAGCGGCTGGAGGTCACTTGCTGCCCGTACACAGCATAAGGAGGGGCGAGGATGACATGAACCCAGGCCTCATTCCTATGAGCCACAACTTCCCCTGAGTGAGACAGGGCTGGCCAGGGGTTGGCCTCACCTCCAGGAGAGGTGAGGTCTCTCCTCAGCCCAAGATTGTCCCCTCCCTTCCTCATCCCACACGCACCTTGACCTCCTTCTCCAGATAGTCACACAGCAGAATCTGGGGGTCGATGAGGTAGTCAGGGGGATACAGGGGCATCGAGTGCAGGGGCCGGCGGCTCACACTGCTCCTAAAGGCTGCCCGGCGCCCGGCCTTGGGGAACACCAGCCTTCTGATGGGGGATACAAAGCCCTGGGGGAGGACAGGGGAATGACAGTCGTGAGCACTTACCATGCCCGCTTTTACTTATATTACTTAATTTCGTTCTCTCAAATATTCTGCAGAAGGGGTACCTCTGTGATTCCCATTTTATGGATGGAGAAACTAAGCCCCCGAGAGGGAACTCGCTGACAGGTAGTAGTGGTGCAACCAGTAGTTCACCTTGAGCAGCATGGGCCCCAAACCTCCATTCTAAACACCCAGGTGAGTATAGCCCCTCCAACCAGGTTTAAGGAATGGGCCTAGGTTGGGGTGAATACAGAAAAATATTAGGATTCAGTGTGGCTGAGTGGTGGGTGCACAGGTATTTGTTAGGCTACTCTCTGTGCTTTCCTAAAAGTTAGAAATAATTAATAAGTAAATTTAAGTATAATCCAGGGGCATCTGCATAAAAATGGCCTGGATCAAAGTTAAAGTTGCAAATTCTAGGGCCCTAGCCTAAACCAATAAATCTAAATCTCAAAAGAAAGATTGAGACCACTCTAGAGCAACAGCTCTCAACATGTGGCTCCTGAACCAGCACCAGCAGCATCACCACCTGGGAATGGAGAGAAATGCAGATTCCTGGGCTCCATCCCAGACCGGCTGAATCAGAGACTCTGGAAGTGGGGCTGAGCAGGAGGGTTTAACAAGCCCTCCGGGTGATTCTGACGCATGCTCACGTGTGAGAACCATGCTTCAGAGCCATCGCTCCCAATGCTGGGTATACTTTAGAACTACCTGGGAGTTTCTAAAACTTCAGATGTCCAGGCTATACCCCAGAACAATTGAATCAGAAATTCTGGGACTGGGACCCAGGCATCAAGATTTTTAAAGCCTCCTTAGAGCTGAGCGTGGTGACGCACACCTGTAGTCCCAGCTCCTTGGGAAGCTGAGGCAGGACGATCACTTGAGCCCAGGAGTTCAAGGTTATAGTGAGCTATGATTGGGACACTGCCCTCCAGCCTGGGCGACAGAACAAGACCCTGTCTCTTAAAAAAGGCTCCTTAGGTAATTTCAAAAGGGAGCTCAGCTGAAAACCACTGTGTAGAATGTGTGGCCTGATTATTTAACTCTTGCAGCATGACAAGACAAATGTGAGCAAAACAAAACTACCCCACTGCCCTCGCCTTCTAGTTTGGGTAAGCAGACAGTACACAAGTCCACAAAAGCTCGCGATCATTCACTCATTTATTCATTCAGTAAACGTTTATTCATACCTATGTGGCTGGGCCCTGTGCTGGGTGCTGCGGATTCAGTGGAGACCGGGACCCCATCCTTGCCTCCAGGGTTTGTGATAAATGACCTAAACTAGCGAGTCACAAACTTTACTGCGTTTTCCATGAGTTCCGATTCAGTAGGTCCGAATTAGGGCCTGAGATTCGGCATTTCTAACGAGCTCCCAGCTGGTGCTGGTGCTACCGGTCTGCGCACCACACTCTGAGTAGCCAGGATCTAAAAACCAGGGGTTCTCAAAGTGTGGTCCCCACAGCCAGCAGCATCAGCATCACCTGGCACGTGGGCTGGGGGGGAGGGTTATTAGAAATGCAAATTCTTGAGTTTGATCCGAGACCTGTTGGCTTAGAAACTGGGGGTGAGACCCAATAATCTGCATTTTAACAAGCCCTCCGGGTGATTTCTGATACACACTCAGCTCGTTTTAGATCCGGTGTCGTGGAGCCTGGATAAAAGCTCCGAGAAATGAAAGAACACTGTCCGGGAGAAGGCATGCTGAGCAGAGGGCACGGTGTGTGCAAAATCCTGGTGGCTTCAAAGGCTGGTGAGGGTGACTCTGGAGAAGCTGTGTGCTGTCTGTCGTGGCTGAGTTACGAGATGAGGCTTAAATGAGGGCTGCGGAGCTGGGACTTTGTCTTGCATGTGTGAGTGTGTGTGAACATTTTGTCTGTGGCCCTACCCTCCTCTCCAGCCTCATCCCCCTCCCTCTCGCCCCCAGCTGCACAGCCATCTTCCAGTCCTTTCTACTTGCTACATTCCTTCCCCCCGTTTGCACATGCTGTTCCTCTGCCACAAACACGCTTCCCTACACCCTGTCCTTCCACTCATCCATCAGCTCCCAACTCAAACTGACCAGTATAGGGCTGGACACTCTAATAGTCTGTCTTCCAGTACTGAGTATGGGGCCTTTTATGCAATTTTACAACGCAATTATTATTTATTGCCTTTTTTAAAAAAAGTAATAGTTGCTTCCCCCACTAAACTGTGTTGTCCAGGGAGGGTACAGGGACCTTGCCTGACTTTGCTCACCACTGCGTCATCCCTAGCACCAGGCACGCAGTAGGTGCTCAATAAGTGTCTATTGAAAGGATGAACAAAGGGAGAGCATGCACATGCATGCAGGTGTGTCTTGGCTCCCTTCTGAGCCCTTCATGATTCATGTGGGCACCTTTTAGAACAGCCCCTACCCAGATTTTTTCGGGGAAGAAGGATATGTGGGGATGGGGGTGGGGTGGAAGTTGGAATCTGAGCAGCTCCCCGAACCCCAAAGACAACCGGTAAGATATCCAGAGAAGCACACTAGAAAATGTGGGGGTGGAGGGGGGCGGGGAATGATCCCGGGCTGAGGCCCTTATGTAAAGATAGGGAGGGGGCAGGGGAACAGGTGGGAGGGACTCAAGCCTGCATAGGCAACCTCCTAGCACACAATTGTCCTGTCTGTGGCTGTGGGGAGCAGGGGGAGGGTCTGCTGGGTGTCTGTCTGTTCCTCCGTCTGAGAAGCCGCAGGAGGGGGACACCAGGGCAGCAGGTTGGAGTATCTCCAAACTGACTCTGTCCGGCCAGTTTCGGGGAGGGTCCCTGTCTGTCCATTCCAGGGATGGCAGAGGCCACTGAGAGTGGAGAAGCAGGTAAGGGAGTTTAGAGCCCAAATGTCTGGCTGCCCAAGAGTGGGAAGGAAGGTCCTTCCAAATAAGAAGAAAGGCCCCGCTTATGCCACTTGCTGCCCCCACCCCCAGCCTGTGCCCTCCCCAACTTCGGGGACATTTCCCTACCCTGTGTCCCTCCCGACCTCCCACCTACCTTCTTCCCTTTCTTGACTTCATATTCCATGGTGAAGCGTCCCCTCTGCTCCTGCCACCCTCCTGGCCACCCTCTCCACCCCCCCGACCCCAGTTCCTTTGTTCTTTTTCCTGCCTGGTCGGAAACTCCACCAGCCCTGGAGTTCCTGCCCCTCCCATCTGATGGGGGTGGTGGTGGTGGAGGACGGAGCCTTGGGCCCCTACAGCTGAAAGGTGGGAGCCCAGGCAGAACAACCGACCTGGGGAGAAATGCTCAAGGCCTCCAGCCAGAAGGCCTGCTGCTGAGGGGATTTGGGAGCTGGGTGAGGCTGGGGAAGGGCCCCCTCATATTCGGAGTCATTAATTTGGAAAATTCCAAGTTCCAGCCCCACTTCTGCCACTGACCTTGCTGGGTGACCTTGTCAAGGCAAGGCAGTTCCCCCTTTCAGACCCTGTTTCCCGCTGTCCTCTATAAAGTGGGAGTAAACATTGCCTCCCTCCCCGGGCTGCTGTGGTGAGAAATGAATACAAAAGTGGGTGAAAGGTGCTTCATAAACTATAGAGTACTGTGTCTAAGCAAGCTATGATTATAAAAAATTAATCATTACTATTAAGGGAGGCAGTATGCATGGGCTTTGGAGACAGGCTGCCTGAGTTTGAGTCCTGGCTTTGCCACTTACTAGGGTTATGACCTTAGGGGAATTCCTTAATCACCTATGCCTAGATTTTCTCATCTATAAAATAGGCATAATACTAGTTTGATCTCATAGTGACCTTGTAAAGATTAAATGCATTTACAAAAGCTCTCGGCTTGTAGTAAGTGCTCAATAAAAACTGTCTACCTGGCCAGGCGTGGTGGCTCACGCCTGTAATCCTAGCACTCTGGGAGGCCGAGGCGGGCGGATTGTTTGAGCTCAGGAGTTCGAAACCAGCCTGAGCAAGAGCGAGACCCCGTCTCTACTAAAAATAGAAAGAAATTAATCGGACAACTAAAAAAATATATAGAAAAAATTAGCCGGGCATGGTGGCACATGCCTGTAGTCTCAGCTACTCAGGAGGCTGAGGCAGGAGGATCGCTTGAGCCCAGGAGTTTGAGGTTGCTGTGAGCTAGGCTGACGCCACGGCACTCTAGCCTGGGCAACACAGTGAGACTCTGTCTCAAAAAAAAAAAAAAAAACTGTTTACCAGTCTATGAGTTGTCAACCTAAATAACGGAGAGAGGCTCTCTAAAAGAAAAACTGGGCCAGGTGCAGTGGCTCATACCTGTAATCCTAGCACTTTTGGAGGCCAAGGCAGGAGGATCGCTTGAGGCCAGAAGTTCAAGACCAGCTTGAGCAAGAGACTCCATCTCTACAAAAAATAGAAAAAAATAGCTAGGTATGGTGGCACATTCCTGTAGTCCCAGCTACTTGGGAAACAGGACGATCACTCAAGCCCAGGAGTTTGAGTTTGCAGTGAGCTATGATGATGCCACTGCACTCCAGCCTGGGAGACAGAGCAAAACCCTGTCTCAAAAATAAATAAATAAACGAAAGAAAAGCTGTTTACTTGCGGATAAAGCTTTGCAATGGGAAAACACGTTATGATGAACTCTGTGCATATTCAGGGAGGTAAGGGAAGACAAAGGTTTTTAAAGGAAAAATAAGGAGGATTTCATGATTGTTTTGCAATAACTGTCCTTGGCTACAAAGATCAATTAACAAGGGTGATGCCAGTCCAAGGTCGGACAAGCAGTTGCTGGGCTGGTATCCTTGCAAAAGTATTATTTTGTGTGTAAGGTTGCTACGGTCTTTGTGCAAGGTTGTGCTTTTTGTACAGTCTTTTTTTTGCTCTCAGGCATGCCAGTGTGAGAACCCTCTCTTTATGGCCTTCCGCCACTCTACTTGTCAAGGTTTTCTTAACGTTAGTGACTCCATTTTGATTCTGACAACTTTACAAAATCCTAACCTGTTTTACTCTCTCAGGAGAATATTAGAGAGGCAAGACCACCTTCGTGCTGAACACTTTGTGTGTTTCATCTCACTTATGCCTCACGATGTTGGGGTATCATTATTATACCTATTATACAGATTTTAAAAACTGAGGTTTAAGTGCAGAGCCTGGTTCAAGCCAGTCACACAGTGAATAAGAGGAGGACTTGGGGTTTCTGGCTGGTCTGGACCTGAAGCCTAGTGTTCCTTACTTCCAGGACCTATGCAATCTGCGTGCCCTGCCCAGGACAGTTGGAAAGGTTCCGAGTGGCCCATCCACACCTTGCCATGACACATAGGTTCTGGAGGCCCAAGCTCTGGAACTGATTTGCTGTGTGACCCGAGCCAGGTTGCTCCTTGCAACCTCTCTTGGCCTCAGCTTTCTTATCTTTCCAGTGGGAACAATGGATCCCCAAATGCCTGCCTTGCTAGTCAGAGGTGTGCCAAAGACGACAGAGGCCACAGATGAGAAAGCAGTTGGGAATTGTAAAGTGCAGGTGCCAATCCATTGGATTGTTTTGAGAGGTTTTTTGAAAGCCTGGGTGTGCCAGGTCAGTGCCCTTGCAGGGAGGGTCAGAGCTCCCCATTGCCTCTGGGTGTGAGAGCTATAGGAGACTCCCAGCCACTAGCCCTTCCTCCTTCTCTCCCTCACTCCCTCCCTTCCTCCTAGGGGGGTGGGAAAGGGCCCAGGCTGCTTAGCGCTGGCTCTCACCACACTGTCTTCTGCTCCCCTACATCCTGCCAGCCGGCCACCTCCCAACAGCAGGAAGTGAGATCTCCACTCAGCCTGCCGGGCCAACAGGAAGAGGCTAGGATGTGTGAGCCAATCCTTGACCTTGCTCTGGGCATGAAAACTTCCACTTAACCCCTCAAGCCAGTCTAGAATTCCCACTTTTGGAGTGGTAGCAGGGCATGAAAGGTGGTCTCTTGCTCTGGCGCCTGCCTGGCTTTTGCAGCCTTTTCCTCTCTCTGGGCCTCAGTTTCCCTGTCTATAAACTGGGAACTTATATTATTCCTGGACTAACTCCAAACATCACTGAACTGCTGGGTATCTCAAATAGGACAATAAGTGTTTCGAATGCCACTGGAAATAGAAAGCTATCTGTGAATTCGCTGCAGTGTACAGTCATGAACAGATGAAGTGCTTAGGAAATGTCAGTGAAAGAAAGTATCCTCGTTAGTATAGTGGGGAGTAAAAATAAAAAATAAAAACCAGTGGAAGTAGACAGAGACAGGGGGACCTAGGTTCAAATGTATGTGACCTTGAACGAGTTACCTCATCTTTCAGAGCCCTCATGTGTCAAAAGCAGGATAATCATGGTGCCTGCCTCCGAAGGCTGCTGCAGGGATTAAATGGAAACAGAATTATACAATGATAACTTATATTATTAAAATTATCTTATGAGTCAAGAAAGAGATGAGCAAACAAAGTCCCTGCTCTCAAAGTCTTAACAATCGTGGCAGATAAAATTCATCTCTTTTGAGCCACCTCCAGGTGATTGGCAGGGGCTGCCTGGAGGGCTGTGTAGAGGATTATAAAAACCAGGTCTGCTCCCAGCGGGGAAAAAGGGATTGATTATCAATGGCTGCCACTGGCAGGAGGAAGGAAAGTGGCAGCAGGGGGACAGCGCATATGCTCACCCTGGTCTGGTTAGAGAGAAAGACACATAAGCAGAGAACTCTGATATAAGGTGAGCCACTTGTATGGGGAAGGCAGGATCAGGAGCCATTCGCCAAGTGGCCTTGGCATTCAAGACAAAAGTTGAAGGGTGAACGGAAGGAAGGTTACTCTAGGCAGAGGGAACAGCTTGAGCAAACACCTGAGCTCTGGCTGCAAGGAACAGACGACCCCACCAAATGTGGCTTAGACAAGAAGGACACTTTATTCCCTTTCAAGACAAGAAGTCCGATGTTTGCTGTCAGGGCTAGTTAACTGAGCAGCTCAACGTGGCATCAAGTTCCTCATATTTTCTACCTTGCTGGGGTCATGGGCTGAATTGTGTCCCCTCCCCATGTTTATTATTGAAATCCTAATCCCCGAGGACCTCAGAATGTAACAGTATTTTGAGATAGGGCCTTTGAAAAGGTGATTAAGTTAAAATGAGGCTGTTGGGGTGAGCCCTAATCCAATTTCACTGGCAGCCTTATAAAAGGAGGAAATTTGGACACACAGAGACACCAGGGCACTGGTGCCCAGAGCAAAGGCCATGTGAGGACACAGGGAGAAGGCAGCTGTCCGCAAGCCAAGGAACGAGGCCGCAGGAGAAACCAACCTTGCCAACCTTGATCTTGGACTTCTAGCCTCCAGAACTGCGAGAAAATAAATTTCTGTTGTTTAAGCCTCCTGGTCTGTGATATTTTGTTATGGCAGCCCGAGCTGACTCACCCAGCCGGCAAGATGGCAGCAGGGGCTGTGGGAGTAACAGGCATGATGCTGTCCTGTAAGACGGGGCCCAGGGTTTCCCTTCTTGTGTGTCTTCTTATCATGGAGGAAAACCTTTCTCAGAGACTCTTCAAACGACTTCCCTTAAGAACCTAGGGGCCCGATGCATTAGCTAAGATGTACGTTAGCTGTATCAAAGACCCAAATAACAGTGGCCTAAACGCGAGATGTTTATCTCTTGTCCACATAACAGTCGAGGCTCAAGCAGTCCAGGCTGGGTATGGCAGCTCCATGTGTCCGGGACCCCAGCTCCCTGTCTTGTTGCTCTACTCGCTATGGTTTTGCCCTCACTGCAGGATGGCTCCACGCATGGGCACCAAGAGAACAAGGTCCCTTCCTTTTGAAAGGGATGACCTGGAAGTCACGCAAAGTTCTACTGGTCCCATCTCATTGGCCAGAACTTGGTTCTGTAGCCGCACCCAGCTGCAAAGGAGGCTGGGAAATGTCTTTTATTCTCAGTGGCCAAGGGCCTAGCTAAAAACTCCTTTCTAGAAAAAAGGGAGCATGAATACCGGGAGACATTTAGTAGTCTGTACCTCACTAGAATCGAGTCACATGTCCCTGTCCCCATCAATCCATGGTCAGGGAAATTGTCTCAGACCAATGGTTCTCAGACTCGGGGATGCACCAGAATCTCCCGGAAGTCTTGTCAATACAGATTGCTGCTCCCTCCCTCACAGTGGCTGCTTCAGTAGGTCTGAGGTGGGGCCCTGGAATCTGCATTTCTAACAAGTTCCCTGGTGCTGCCAGTCTGGGGACCACACTTTGAAAACCACTGTCTTAGGCCGATCATGATTTGCCTCCTGGGGCCAGGTTGGGGTTGCATTCCCTGAGCGCTTTGGAGGGTGACCCCTAGAACGCTGGGGCTCTACCTGCACGAAAGAACGGTGAGAAAAGTGGTTGGGTGGCAGTTGGGAGACTCTCCTGGAAACAGGGAGATGGGTGCTTTGGAGGCTATGCAGAGGCTATGCAGGCCAGGTGGGGTCACATGGGAGATGGGCCCAGTTTATAAAAAGTCAAAGTCAGGCAAAAGGGTTTGACCTTTATCCTGAAGGCTCTGGGGGGCCATGGAAGGTTCTAGAGCAAGGAAATTTCGTGATCAGATCTGTGGAGGATGCATTAAAATAGTGGTCCTCAAAGTGGAGTCCTCAGACCCTCTTGCACCAGAATCCCCTGGAGAACTTTTAAAGTGCAGATTCCCAGGCATGTTCGATCCACCCCCCTGGTTACGGAGATGGGAATTCTGCATTTAAAACATCCCCCCTCTTTCCTGAGTGATTCCGATGCACTTCGAAGTTTGAGAACCACTGGATTAGAGACTGGAAACCCTGGAGGCAGGGGACCTTTTGGAGGCAATACCCTCCATGACGTAACTCCTGTTTCATATCTTCCTTGTTTGCTGTGCCTAGAACTTTGCCTGGCACATAGTATGCAATAAATATTTGTTTTTAGTGGAGTTAGGAACTTCGATTTGGGCGCTGATTTTGTCATAGACCCATTCTGTGACCTCTGACAAGTAGGTCCCCACCCCTCATCTCTTTTTTTCCTTGTCTGTAAAATGAGTTTGGAGGTAATTCCTCAAATTTGTGGCCCCAGGATTCTGGTTGATAGATTGAGACACTGTCCAATCAACAGGGAAATTTGTGTCATGTCCCGCCCTCTCCCAGACAAAGGTCTTTCTCTCTTAAAGGGGCCACAGAGATTGTGGCAGGTGGTACCCTTCCTATCCCTCCTTCCCCTGGCCCAGGACAACCAAAACAACAGCACACAAGCAGCATGTACTGAAATGAATTTTAATATCTCATGTTGCAGCAAAATTAAAAATATACAAAAAGTTTGTGGTGTACAAAAGAGTCTCAGTACAGAAGCCCCCAGCTTGAAGCCCACTCCCCGTCCTGGGGGAAGCGCAGAGGGGCAGTGGGGGTGGAGGGACTGGGGATGGCACAGATGTAGTAAATACCAGGTGGGGGGACCGGGAATAGGAAACAGGTGGATGGGGCTGATTAGGGAGGGAGGCGACAACATGGAGGAAGAATCACTTGGAATTGTGCTGACAGAGGAAATCAGCCTCTCAGGCATGGCTAGTGATTCCTGGGGTTGGGGAGAAAGAGTGGAGTGGGGGATCAGGGCTGGGGGTGTTCTGGTGGGATCCCCAAAGGTACTGGGTTCTGGTCCCAGCCCGCCACCAACTTGCTGTGTGACCTTGGAGTGGCTGCCTCCTGTCTCTGGGCCTGCCCCTTCAGTCAAAAGAGACATTAGATGACTAAATTACTGATTCTCAACATGGGGTCCCAGCCCCGGAGGGTCCATGAAGGCAGGAATGGGGGCCCATGAGTGCTTTTTGAGAATTCTGCATTAAGCAATCCAATACAACACAAACATTTCCCACCCTTGAGCCCTAGAAGCTAACTTGAAGCTTCGGCAGCATTTATCTGCAATCAGAAGCTCAGCTTGAGTTAATTTAATGTGGGAAAATGAATTCTTTTTTAAGAAATGAGGCTTGTTTGGGAGAAAAATCTCCCAAACCGTAGGGTCCTCAGGGAAGAAAATAATAAGAGATGGCTTTGGGAATCATGGCGATTTCTTCCAGCTATTTCATGACTGATTCGGAAAACCAGTGGGGTTGGGGGCTGTGTTTATATGAGGCCCCCCAAATTTGGTGGTTTAGCCCAATGGAGACAGGCGGGAGGAGGGTCATTAGTAAGTCTGGTGGGATTTGGGGGAGAGGGAGATGGAGGAATATCCTTTTCCCACCTGGTGCCTTTCTTACCCCCTCTTTGTCCCAGGGTACTCTCCACTCTGAGATTATTGCAGGTGCCCCTGGGCCCCCACCCCTTCAGCCTGGCCTGGGGGTGCTCTTACAGCAATTGTGCATAGAATAAAGGCCAGGGTTGCCGAGGAGAGGGCAGCCCCCTCCTTGTCGTGAGAAGGGAAGGGTGCAAGAAACCAAGCACAAGGGGTGACCCCTCTGTCCCCTGGGGAGTTCTCTGCCTCCAGGAACCAGGCCATGCCTGGACTGTGCCTTCCTCTCCACTCCCACAATTTCCTGCTGCAGAGTCCTTCCTCCCCTCACCTCTACCCCAGCGACCAACGACCCAGGAATGTCCTAGCCCCCTCCCCAACCAGGATGGCACATTGCAGTCCCTTTTCTCTCCAGCCCCAGGCTCTCAGAAGTAATCTCTCTGGTTGGGAAGGGGGACTCAGGTCCTATCCCCACTGCTGCCCATGCGGCTTGGCACTCACTCAGTCCCTTCTATGGAGACAGCACAAAGCACTTCAATACAGAAATTGACAGCCCCACCCCCACTCCAGGCCCTACCCCAGCTCAAACTGGGAGGGAGACAGGTGCCAAAGGTGGCAGGGGCCAGCACAGCATGGGGCAGTTGGGTCCTGGCTTTCAGGCCTCATCCTGCACCTGCTCTCTCTCACCCAATGCAGGTTCCCTCTAACAAGGGGCCCCAAGCTGGAGAAGTCCAGCCTCTAAACTCCTGAGGCACTGGGGTGGGGGGGGCGCTGTAGCCCTTATCAGATGATGGTTCCCAAACCCAGGACCCTGTGGACTCCTAGACTTCCCTCCCCTTTTCAGCCGAGAGGGCAGGGGGTCAGCTCTCAGAGGGCCAGGTGGTGGGGATTTAGGGTTGGACTAGTGAAGTCTCAGGGGGAGGGAGCCAGGGCCTCTGTCCCTGACTACCCCAGGGGGATTTCAGATTCCGCAGGACTCCCCAGAGCCTTCTCAACATTTTCAACCAGACATCTCACACTGGGGACCTGTAGGCCAAATATGAGTGGGTAGTTTGGCCAGCAAAGCGTTTTCCCAAAATTTGAATTTTAGTGCCTATAGGCAGGACACATACTCTCATGTTTGCCACAGTCCCCACCACTCCCTATTGTATGGCACCTCCATTTCTCTTATTTTCATTACCTTGAGGCATTTGAGTTTGCAACCCATGTACCCCCAGCCCCAGAAAACCTTCTCCTCACTGTCTGAGGCTTCTGTGGACTCCAGGCCCAAGGGAAGGACCTGCAGAACTTCAGTACTTTGGAGGGCTTTGGGCTGCCAGGCAAGACCTTCCCTGGATATTCCCAGCCCATCCCCGGCCCTTACCCAGAGACCTAGATGTTCCCTAGGCCTCACCCTCCCTGCCCTCTGCTTTCTCCAACTCTCCTGGATGACATGCCTCTATGGGACACAAGTGTAGCCGGCTGTGGGTAAGGCAGATTTTGGGGAGACACAAGAATGAGCAGATGAGAGGAGGGGACCAAGCAAGCCTCCCTTGGTGGGGAGCCCCTCCTGGGGAGGGGTGGAGGTCGGCGCTGCTCAGCTGGGGTGACAGTTACAAGGCACATGGTATGTCAGTGCGTGGGTGCCATGAGGGGTGTGTGGTGCTTGGAGAGGTTTGGGGAACACAGCAGCCTGGGGGTCAGTTCCAGGGTGGGAGCTCAAGAGAACAGGGAGGCAGAAGTCTGCCCTGGAAATGGGGACACTGGTTTCCTGGAGTTAGAGATACTGAGGACAGGGCCTGCCATGTTCGGTACCCAGAGTGTCCTGTTCTCTTCTGTTCCTCACAAAATTAAGACGCACCCAACCATGTCTCATCCCCAGGAAAATCCTAACTGCCACTGACTCTTCCTGTGTGATTTCGGGCAAGCGCATGACCCTCTCTGAGTCTCGCTTTCTCCTGTATAACGGATGTGGAGGGCAGGTGGCTTAGGGAACCCTAAGGGACACTCTGGGCAACAAGAACCCTGTACAGATTCTGGGAAGGACTGAGCATCCAGACTGGGGTGGGGGACAGGGAACCGGGGGCTGAGGACCCAGGAGTCCTATTCTGGCAGGGAAGAGAGAGACCGCTGAGGTAGCTTATGTAATAGAAAGGAAAACAAAACAACCGCTCTAAGGGATGGGTCCTCTCTCATCTGACTCCTCTATCCCAGTGGAACAAAGCGACCAGCCAGCAGAGAGGGGGTCCTCAGGCCTGGGAGGGACAGAGTGCTGAGCTCCTGGGTGCGGCGTCCTTAAGACTTTCCCAAGGGTGAGAAGCAGGAGCAGGTGCCTGCAGCCTTCTTCTCTCGCCCTTGGACTGTGGCCATTTCTGGTGCTCAGATGTCCTTGCAGACAGGCCCTGAGGGAAGGCTGCGCAGGATTGAGAAGGTGTGGGGGCTGGGGCGGGCCGTGGCTGCCAGGGCAAGCACAGTCAGCTCCTGCTGCCTGGTTCTTCCGGAGTCTCCTGGAGCTGTAAAGGACTCCCAGCGCCCAGCTGGGACATGTCTAACTTTTTCTTCTAAGATGTTGGAGCAGCCAGACAGGCCATTCTAGGACCCTGGGGAGTAAAGTAACTTGCCAAGGGTGACCCTCATGCCACCTCTCTGGGCCTCAGTTTCCCCATCTGTAAGATGGGTTGATAACGCTTCTCTTGTAGGGATGTTGCGGGCAGGGGAGGGTGTAAGTGAAATGACACAAGGTGAAAATTCCTAGCACACAGTCGGCCCTGGAGAAATAGTCAGCTGGGGCGGGGTCCACGTCTTCAAAGCTCCCGTCTCACAAGGCTTTGCCCCACGTGTGCAAGGCCATGGAATTCAGCCAGATTTGGGCAAAGGACACAGAAAGTGGATGAACCCCCCAGAGCTGGCCTGGGTCAGCCTTGGGCTTCTCCCACCACGCATCACTCTTGAGGCTTCTTAGGGACCAGGGAAGTAGAAGAAAGAAGGAAAAGCGTTCTTTATGTGTTGGCAACAGGGATGCACGCACCATCTTGGCCTGTGTGCCAGGCTGGGGAGTGACTTGTATCACAGGTGTGATGTGTGCTTGTTTGTGTACATGTATGCAGTCCTACCCTCTCTGCCTTTGGGCTTCCCCTGCACCTTGAATGTGGCCCTCTCCGTGCATCCCCAGAAAAGTCACCATTACCCAACACCTTTTGATGGGACAGCCCAGAGTCTGGGACCTTGTGGGAGCAGCTGCCACTCTGGGCCTGTTTCCCATCTGTAACCAAGACAGACTGAACCAGGAAGGGCGAAGCACCCTCTAATTTGCATAGTCTAGGATTCTCATGGCCCACCTCACCCCAGCCCAGGTCTGTGTCTGTCCTTGACGTCCCCTGCCAACCTTAGTTGGCATGGGGGAGCGTGGAGGAGGTTCCAAGCTCTGCCTAGAGGCTCTGTCCCCTCACCCCATGGAACTGTCTTCTTCCCCACCCCCATCCAGGACTGGCTGTCACAGGTGGGGGGAGGAGCCCTGGGTAAGTGGTCCCATGGGCACCCTGAGATGTTTGGGCCATGGGAATGGACCACAGGTCCTGGGGAGTTGTAGGATCTGAGGCAAAACAAGTCAGTTTCCCAGATGCCACCCCAGGGAGCCCCATCTGCAGGGTGGCTGAGAGCCAGGATTCATGTCACGTCCCCAGAGCTATTTTTTCCTATCTAGAAACCAGTTGGCAGCTGAAATGTCTCAGGGGTTCTGCGGACAATTTCCTTTTAGAAAGATGGCTGTGAACCAAGGTGGACAGGGGCCTACAGCTCCCATAAGCCCCAAAAGTCTAGAATTGGAGCACCCATTCCTAAAATATTCCATTCACACTGGATTCCAGAGCCCCTCCCCTGGTAATAGCAGGAGCTAGCATCCCCCACCACAGAGCAGCAGGGCTCCATGTCCCCACCCTTCATAACAGAATGCAGATCAGAGCCACCCCCTAGGACATTTTATCAGCTGAATGTTCTAGAACTTAATCTAGAACTAAGCATGCCTCTAAAACAGTTCCTCTGCTAAATGACTAGAATATTATCTATACTCGAGCCCAGAGATCTTCCTAGACATTTTATCTGCTGTGTTCAAGACCTTTACCTAGAAGAAATGTTCCAGATGCTCATCTAGAACAAAGAATGGCTCCTTGAAACATTTCACCAGAGGTGCCTGGAACCTCATCCATGACAGAGCCCACAACAAAGCGTGTCTCCTGAGGAGTCACTGTCCCTATTCTCCATGCTGTGGACTGCACGTTCCCCTCCCCCAAGTCTTCCGTCCCTCTTGCTCTGCCCAGCTGAACCCCTGGGGTTCTTTCTTCTGTCCATGTCTAGCACTGCCAGCCCCCCACCCCCAACACCCCACCCCACCCCAACTCCCTCCTTCAGCTCCCTTCTTGCCCTGGCTCTAGGCCTCAGACCCTGCAGGCACTGCGCCATCCCTGTCCCCAAGATGCTCCAACCCCACCCCACACCTTCCGCGGCCTCCGCCATCCTTCTCAGAGATCTCCTCCCAACTCTGCCCACACCCCCCTGAGGAGCACAAGGTCTAGGTCATAGACCCCAGACAGTGCCTTTCTCTGGCAGGACCAGCAGGGGTGACACATGGGCAACGCCAGGCAGGGGAGAGGGTGTGGGGCCCCATGAAAGCAGGGCAGCTCATGAGGAGTGTAGCACCAGTTGGTTCCCTGGGCCCTGGTTCAGGGGAATCTAGGGAATGGGCCACAGGGCTGAAAATGGGGCCTAGGGCTGGGTCCTCCACAAGGCTGTCCCCTCCCTTGCAAGAACCTAATAGCAGGGGCCACTCTACCCTTGGACCAGGAGAACCACTCCCCTGTAGCCTGGTGGCCCTGACATTCCGGGCTCAATACTGTGGCTGATGTGGGGTCAGCCAAGTCTGTCCCTTTTTTGGGGGGAGACCGTAGCCTACACTGTGGTCTCATACTCCAGCAGCTCCTGGGAGATCCCCACGCTCCGGTACTGCAACCGGGGCGTGGCAGGCGAGGAGTACTCCAGTGCCAGAATGGTCTTCCGGAGCCGGCGGTCAATAAAATGGGCATCCCATGCTGGGTACTTCTTCCGAGGCAAGTCAATCCGAATGACAGGCCCCTCTGTCCGCAAGGCGCGGGCCACTGGTGTGGGAGGCAAGCCAGGCCGCACCTGGAAGACAGGTGGCGTGGGGGTTCCCGCTCGCTCGCCCCCCACTGAGGGCCCATCCCGCTCAGCGCCTGTAGTCCTTGGCAGGGACCTTGGGGGACTTGTGACAGCATCGGTTGGTGGGCCACAGGACCCTGGGGACCGTGGGAAGATGCAGCCAGGTGCCTGGGGACCCAGCATGGGCCCGTTGGGGTGCAGGAGACAGTAGTAGACACACATGAAGAATATGCCCAGTGCAAAGCTGGAGGCCACCACGCAGACCAGGATGAGCGAGTGGAAGTCGGTGGAGAAGTTGCGGCTGGAGTACCAGAAGCCGGTGAGCGCGGCGTTCTCCAGCAGGACGATGCAGTAGTAGAGGGCCATGCGGTGGCGGCTGCGGCCCTCCTTGACGTTGAACCAGCAGAAGATGTAGATGATGCCCACCACCATGTTGTAGATGATCTCCTCCCACTTGGACATGCAGAAGTCCGTCTCCCCCTGGATGACCCAGAAGGTCATGACACACCAGTGGGCCACGATGAAGATGCCAAAGTAGAGCTTGTAGACGCTGGCGAAGAGCGCAAAGGCCAGACTGCGGGCTGCAATGGTGAACAGGTGCCACAGCACCTGGGCCACCGCGCCCTTGTAGGACAGTGGCCGCTTGTCGTCCCTCGAGTCCCGCAGCACCTTCTGGTAGGAGGCCAGTGTCCAGGCCAGGGACACAAGGGAGGCGGAGGTGGAGAGGGCTGTGGAGACAGGGCGGGGGCGGGGTGGGCTGGGTTAGGGGTGGGTTTGGGTTGGGGTCTGGGGAGAGGGGGAGGGTTCTGGGTCAGGAGCTGGGTTTCGAGGAGGTGTGAGGGGAGGGTCTGTGGATCAGTAGGGGTGTGGGGAAGGTCTGGGGAGGCTTCGAGAGCGGCGATGAAGAGCATGCGGGACTGGGTGCTTCTGTGGCGGTGGGAGCATAAAGGGAGATGGGAGACGGGTAATTCGGTCTCCATAAGGGTCACGTCTAGGACCCTAGCACGGGGCTGGTAGGGTGCAGGGGTCTTGGTGGGAGGGTAGGAAATTAGGGTCCAGGACTCTGGGTGTGGGAGAGGAGGTGAAGAGGGGGTCACGGTTAGGGCATGGAGGAGCCAGGAGGGGACCGTTAGAAGAAGTGGCCCCCAGGATGAGGTGGGGTGTGGGGAGGAGAACCAAGGTGCGAAGAGTTGTGATTGGGACCCAGTATTTGGGGCAAAGGATCCCCAGGGGGCCTGAGGCATGGAAATAGAGCCTTGGGGGACACTGAGGGTGGGCTGGGCAGGGTCTGGGTGGGGAGAACATGGAGTGCTTCAGGAAGACAGGACATCGAGGCGGGGTGGGGGTTGGCCTGGTCTGTCTGTTACCGAAGGGCAAGGCCCCAGGGCCCCCAGCGAAGGGGTAGATGGACAGGTTCTCTGGAAACTGATGGAGATTGGGCAGGTCTGTGAGGCAGTGGGGTCCCCAGGAGATGCAAGCTGGGCTTAGGACAGTATGGGGAATGAAGGGGCGGAGGATTGCCCAGAGGGTCTAAGGGGTGTTGATGGGGTGAAGGGCCTATTTAGACTCGCCACAATGGGGTCTGGTCGGCTCTGGCAATGGGGAAGGGAGGAGGGGACCGGGCAGCACCCAGAGGGCTTGAGGGGTGGCGAGAGAGCGGAGAGGCCAGGTCCATCCTCACTCTGGGGTAAGTGGGCCATCGGAGGGGACACGGGGGACTCTTCAGTGGCTGGAGGATGGTGAGGGCAGAAGGGCGGGCCTCTCCAAGCCCGGACTGGGTGGGCCCCGAGGTGGGCGGCGCACAGGGCACCCCCCAGGGGGCGTGACGCGGGGAGAAAGGGCGGATGGGGCGGCGGCGCGAGGGAAGGGGCGGACGGGGCTCACCGGGCAGCAGGTCGGGCGCGCCGCCGCGGTGCACCAGCAGGCTGAGCTGCAGCACGAGCTGCGGCGCGCTGCGCAGGAAGGTCTCCAGCAGGCGCAGCATGCTCACGTCGGCGCTCTCGAACAGCATCCGCCAGTAGAAGTGGCGCCGCAGCCGCTCCCCGCGCCAGCGGCTCTGCAGCCCCAGGTACAGGGCGCGCAGGTACCTGCAGGAGGGACGCGGTGCTCAGGGGCTCAGCTCCCGCGCCTCGTTCCGCTCGCCCGTCCCACCCGCCCGGAGCCACCCAGCAGGCGCAGGGGGCACGTCACTCTGCCTTGAGCCTGTTTCCTCAGCTGCAAAATAAGCATATGGAAAGGGTCGCCTCGTGGAGCTTTGAGGGAGCACTAAGTGGGCTCATTAGCTCGAAGTACGCACACGAAGCTAGCCTTTGATGCCGTGGTATCGTCATTATTTCCATAATGGGTTGGGGCCTGCTTTCCTTGCAGGGTTATTGACACCTGAGAGTGCCCTGAACTTACAAGAGCCCTATTATCACCCCCATTTTATAGATGAGCAAACTGAGACCCAGAGGTATGTCATCTATCCAAAGTCATACAGCTAGGAAGCAGTGAAACCAGGATTCAAACCCAGCCAGTCTGGCCTCAGGGCCCACACGCTAACCAGTAGGCACACTGCCTCACACTGTAAGCCATGAAGTTTTGCTCACATAGGTTCCTTCAGGGACAGTCCCTTGTTCCTGGTGATAGCCCCAGTTCTGTTGCCACCAGCAGCTTCCTGGCCTGTTCCCCGACCTCACCTCTGTGTCCAGTTCTCACCATAGGGCACATGGAAGTTGCTCATAGACACTTTCTCCTGCCATTGGAGACTTCGCTGCATCCTCTGGTGCCACTTCTCCAAACAGACTTCACAGCTCTTCATGGCTACTCTGTTCCCGTCACAGGTTCCAGAGCTCTCAACGACTCACCCATCACTGAGCTTTTGCACATCTTGTTCCCTCTGCCTGGAACACCCTGCCCTGTCCCCTAACCCCACCCCAGCCTCAAACCTGGATGACTCTTGCTTCTCTTCTGAGTGTCAGCTTTTAAACGTGACTTCCTCCAGAAAGCTTCCGCTGACCACCCTCCACCTGGGGTAGTGCCTCTCCCAGGCTTTCCTCTAATCTAGCACTTGTCACAGTGGATTGTGACTGCCTGATTATGCATGCACCCTGAGAACGACTAGGTTGGCTTGCTAACTGCTGCATCTTCAGTTCTTAGCACAAAGTCAGTGCTCAGTCCAAGTGCGCTGAATGAATGAATGTGTGCATGATTGCAGATTTGCTGACCTGAATGGAACTCAGCTACCCTATAGGGGGTATGGAAGGGACTCTGAACTCCTGAGTTCAGTTCCTGACTTTGCTTGTAATTTGCTCTGTGATCTTGAGCAAGACCCTCTCTGAGCCCTAGTTAATCCCTCGCAAAGTGGCTGTGAGGATTACATGGATGAAAAGAACCTTTGCATACTGTAAAGTGCGGTGCCCATGTAGGATGAGAAGGGACCTGTCCACACAGATGTCTCAGAGCCCCCATAGAGGTCTCATCCAAAAGTGGCTTCCCCAGGAAACCTGGGGGACAATCTGAATACAGATTCAGTGACCCTATTGCCTGAATCTGAAATTGGGGAGTCAGGGATCTAGGGGTCTACTCCCAGATGTGAAGTGCTGGCATTTCCAGGACATTATTTGGGAACCAGGGGACCAACTCTATTCACTGTGTGCTGCCAGCCCAAGGGAAGAATCACAGTGCTCCCTGGAATTTGGGACCAACTGATACTCAGAGTCTCCCCAAGTAAGTATCCTAGTCTTAGCAGCTGTGTGGCCTTCTCAGAACCTCAGTTTTTTCATCTGCCAATGAAAGGGATGGACTTGATAAATCTGGAAATCCTTTCAGAGCTAATATTCTGGGACCCAGACTCTCCCCTCAAAACGTGGCCAGGAACATCTCATTTAGGGCCCTCTTCCCCATCCCTGGCTCCTTCTGGCACCAACTGATGGTGGTGTAGGCACACTCTCAACACGATATGTTACAGGATTGGCACCCAGGCTGGGGAAGGGGGCTGTTCCCTCAGAAGCTGACTTGGGAAATCAAAGGCCCCTCAGTCCAACTCTCCCCTGCCACACTGGAATTCCTTTGGCAATGTCCAGTATGGTGCGTCTACACCCACTGCTCCCGTACTTCCTGAGACAGGGAGTCCCTACCTCGGGAGGCAGGGCCCTCGGCTTCTGAGCAACTGCAGGGCTGGATTGTGTTTCTTCCGATGAGCAGAAACTTGTCTCCCTGTATCTCCCATTGCCTGGGCCCCTGCCTGCTGGACATACGAGGATCCTTGCAGCCAGAGTCATTCATTCTCGGAGCAGGTGTATTTTGACCACCTGCTCTGTGCCAGGCGTCGTGCCCTTGTGTATCTCACAGTTCCATGGGAGACAGACAAGATACGAGGTGAAAGATGCTTTGGAACCCAGAGAAGAGAAGAGTAACTTTACCTGGGGGAGGGGGTCAGGGAAGATTTCCCAGAGGAAGAAACGTTTGATGTCAGCTTTAAAGCATGGCCTGGCATTGGGAGGCAGACAAGAGGTGGAAGGGCGTTCCAGGCGGAAGAACCGGCGATGCGGAGGCACAACAGCCTGAGAGAACACGGCCTGTTAGGGGAATGGCCAGTGGTTTTCCGGGCTTGGATAGGGGGGTTTCCATGGGCAGGGGCGTAAGCAGACTAGAATCGTGAAGGGCATCGAATTCTGGACTGACGAGTTCAGATTTTATTCTAAATCTGAATTCCATCCCGGAACCAGGGGTGCTGTGATCAGCTCAGTAGCTTAGAAAGCTCGCTCTGGAGGCTGGCTTGGAGGAAAGCCAGGAGAGGACGGGGTTTGGTCCAGCCCTGGAATGACAGGGCTGAGCTAAGGCAGGGGATGGAGAAGGGACAGAGAGCAGATCTGGAGGTGGCCAGAGGTAAGGGGCTAGGGGAGGGACCAGGGTGGCCCCCAGAGCTTCCGAGGGGCCTAGAACACAGGCCACCTTCCCAGCCGCCCTCTCCCCTCCACCCCATTTCCACTTCCTTCCGGGTTCGCTCGGCTCTGGCTTTGCATGGGAAGGAGAGACCAGCTGGTCTAATGTGAAGGGGCCTGGGGAGTTGGGGGAGGGTGACACCCTGGAAGTTTCTCTCAGGCTGCAAGACCATCTGTTTCCGGGCCCGGGTCAGCATGAGGGAGGCCCCGGCCCCCAGCCAGCATCCATCAGCACCTGACAGGCCGCCTGCCCACCTCCCCGCCCACTCCTGCCTCCTCTTCTGCCAGCTCCCAGCCAACCCCAGACAAAGGGCTCACACAGCCCAGGGCCCTGTGGGCAGGAGCAGCCATGGGGGAGGGGAAGAGGGAGGCCAGGAATGTCGGGTCACCCGGGAGTGTGGAAGGACCACACTGCAGTCCGGGATGAAAGGCTTGGGTTTCGCCTCACTCTGCCCCTTTTGGCAACAGGACCAAAACTGGCCGTTCTTTCCAGCCGGCACTAATGCTCGCTGCCAAGGGTTTTTGAGATTTTCATGGGCCTAGGAAAATGTTTGAAGCCTGAAAAAAAAAAAAATTGGCTCCAAAACACAGGGAAAAACTACAGAATCAAAATTAATAAATGTTTAATTAAATGTCTGCAAAACAGAACATGATGTCAGTCAGTCAACTGCAATTTGGCTTTTATCTGGTTATATATAATTTACATTTGATGTTTGATGTGGCTCCATTTTAATATGCTTGATAGATGTGGGGCCCACAAGAGTCCTAAAACAGTCCTGCCCAGGACATGCAACCTAATTTCCATGGCCCTCAGTTTCCCCGTCTCTAAAATGGGGCTGGCATTTTCCATCTGCCTACATCACAGCCACCGGGGTGAGGATCAGAAAGGTGAGATGACAATGTATATGCTAGGCTTGTAGGTTCACTTCCCAGCCCTGTCCTGGACCTGCTGTGTGGCCTTGGGTAGTTTCTCTGCTTCTCTGAGCCTTATTTTTCTCCTTATTCTGAGCGTTAAGTGGGGTGATGGACCTTAAAAATGATTTATGAACTGCAGAGGGATGTGCACGTGGAGAGCGGGTGCATACACTGGGTGGAGGCCTCTGCTTCCTCCTGACCACTGAGCAACCTCTCTTGAAGCCTCCTCCAGGAAGTCCACCTTATCCCACCTCTCCCACTGTTTGAAAGGAAGTTGGGACAACTTTGATCTTCACTCGAGAGGAAGACACCCCCTCTCAGAGAATCGGACTTGGGGTGGTTGTATATCTGCTCTTCTCCAAAATGCACCCACCATCTGGTGCAGGCCACCATCTTCTCCTGCCTAGTGGCCACATCGACCTTCTGTGTGGGCTCCCTGCACCCACTGCCACCTCCCTACGGTCCATTCTCCACATGGCAACCAGCGGGATATTTTTAAAACCTGTCAGATCATGTCATTCCCCTTCGTAAAACCTTCCCAGGGCCTCCCATCACTCTTGGAATAAAACCCCAGCTTCTCCCCTTGGCTCGCAGGCCCGAAACCATCTGGCTCTGTCTGTTTCTCTTACCTCATCTCAAACCACTGTCCCTTGTGTTCCCGACACTCCAGATGCACTGACTCAGGACCTTTGCACTTGCTGCTCGCTCTGCCTGCAACACCCCTTCCCCAGCTCCGCCTGTGGCGGGCTCCTCACCCGCTCACATGTCACCTTCCTAGAGAGGCCTCCTACGCCACCCAGGCCATGTTGGCAGCTTCGCCCTTGCCAAGTCACTCCAGTCTACCGTACCATCCTGTCTTATTTTCTTCTTAACATACGGAATGAAATAACCTCATTTATTTATATATTTTCTATTCTACCACTGTGGATCCGTGAAGGCAGGTACCTTGTCTGTCTTGGTCACCACTGTGTCCCCAGCATCACTGCATATAGTAGGCACTCAATTAATATTTGTTGAATGAGTACATGTGAGTCTATGTGTGTGTTTCCCTCCTGACCTGGAAGGGCCCTGGGGATTCTGTGCCTGAGTTTGCAAAGAGCAAGTACACCTCACAGGCTCCTCCTGCCCTTGCTGACTCACTTCTGTCCTTCCTCCTTCAGGAAGCCTTCCCTGATGCACCTCCAGGTAGCCAGGCCTTCCCTCTTCTAACAGCTCTCAGACTTAAACTGCCTGAGGCCGGGTACAAGCCAGGCACTGCCGTCAGTGCCTTTAACCTAACAGGCAACTTTTGCTACCTGTATTTTATAGATGAGGAAACAGGCACTGAGCGATTTTGGATCTAATTTACTGACTCTCAGCCTTGTGCTTGGAGAAGCAGCTTGTCCCGGAAGAAAGTGGAAGAGCAGATAAGTGTGCGTCATTGGGGCCGGGGTTGGGTGCATAGAGGCCAAGCCTAGACAGGAGGGGGGAAGCCAGCAGTAGGGTGTGAAATCCTTCGGCTCAGAGATCCAAAGGGCTGTCTCTTCTGGACGCAGTGCCTCCACGAGCAGGGGACAGGGTCAAGAAATGAATGGGAGCTCACTCCCTCTCCCCAGGCCTGGTTTCCTCTCCTGACCCAGGAACCTCCCAGCATCCCTCAGAGTTCAGAGTCTCCTCTCTAGTGGGCGGAAGGAGGGGAGAAGGATGGGGGGACCCTACGTTCCTGAAAAGCCAGGAAGCTTCTGGGCCAAGCATCTGGGTCACCCTGTCTCACTCCTGTTCTTTGTTCCCGAGTCACCCTGAGTCTCTGGTTCTAGGTCAGGGTTTCTGGCCTGGCGCTCATTCCATTCAGACAGCCAAACCTGGGCCCATCACTTTGTCTGACCTCAGACCCTGGGTCCCTGTCTCTGTCTGTCTGTGGCTCAGATCAGCCTGTCCATCATGTCTGTCCCTTGAATACAGGGTCAGGCCTCTTCATCTGTTCCTCCATTACTGTCAGTCTCATCCTTGGACCCTGGGTCAGTCCACCTGTCTGTCCCTTGGACTATGGGTCACATACCATGTCCATCTGTTAGTCTGACCCTGTGATCCTGGGTCGGCCTGTCTCTGCCTTTAGAGGCCAGAAACTTCAGACTGTCTGTCCCTATGGATACTGGGTCTGCTTTTCCGTCCATCTTTCTGTCTGTGTGTTGGATACTGGGTCTGCTCGGTGGTCTGTCTGTTTGTGTCTTTTGGTCCCTCGGGCACTTGGTCCATCTGCTGGTCTGCTGCCCAGCCCGTGGTGCGCTGTGGCTGCCAGCTTCCCGGCCGTCCTCCCCTGCCTGCCCCGCCTCCCTGACTCCGGGTCTCTGTCTGTCTGCGTCTCTCACATCCTCAGCTCCTCCATCTGTCAGTCCCTGCGTTTCCGAGTGTGTTCTCGCCCCTCCCCACTCCCCCTCACAGCTCCGGGCCAAAAACACAGCAGCTTCCAGCGGCTCCTCTCCCTCCAGGAAGCGCCCTCCACGCTGGCTGGCTCTCTGCCTCCAAGGTGCCGGCACCTGCAGACCGCTGCAGAGCTACCAGGGCAGGGCAGGGGCAGATGGGAGAGGCAGGAGAGGTAGGCTGATGGGAAGTGACAGGACACCCCTGCCAGCTGAGCCCACTGCCGGTCTGCAGGGTTAATAATAATGACAACAGCTCAAATTTAAGGAGTGTCACCCGTCAAACAGGCTGTGCTGAGCCTTTTTATACATATGAACGTGTCCGTGCCTCACAACAGATCTTTGAGGTGGGTACTACTCTCACCCTCAATTCACGGGGGAGGAAAACTGAGACCCAGAAAGGGACTGGGACTTGTCCAAAGTCACACGGCAAGTTGGTGCCAGATCTAGGACTCAGACCTGGCGCTCCATGGCCCCCTGGGCCAGAGCAGGAACAGGGGAGCTCAACAAGCCCCCATTCCGTCTCTCTGGTGCCAAAGCTGCCCACCATGGCGGCTTGTCGCATGGAGGGCACGCCACACAGCTGCCCGGAGGACCCTGCGAGGACCTGGGGTGGATATGAGGGACCAGAAAGCATCACTTGGAATTATGTGGGTTTAGAGAAAACTAGGGGAGGGACGATAATAGCAATTGGGGAGTCAGGAGACCCAGGTGATTCCCAGGAAGTCCAGCCCCTCCGTGGGCCTCAATCCTCCTCTACAAAATGGGCCTAAGACGCGATTCTCGCGTACACCGAGGAGTTTCCATCCACCCGATTCTGATAACATTCAGGCCCCACAGCTGCGTCCCGAACGCAAGGACTTCTCTCCACGGCGTCACCACCCTGGGCCAAGCTACCGCACCCCAGCAGCCCCCTCTGGGCCTCCTTCTTATAAACTCGTAGGGATCTTAAAACCGGGGATCTTATAAACTCCTGGGTTGGGTTAGGCCCCACCCCAGCACTCTTAAAATAAAATCCTCATCACGACCTTGGAGGCCCAGTAGGATCCCGCCTTTGTCCCCCTCCAGGACCCTGTCCCTCCATGCTGCCCTCTCACACTCTCCAGCTGCGCCAGCCTCGGGGCCTCTGCCCAGAAAGGCCCTGACTAATGCTGCCAAACTCTCTCCTCCCACCTCGGCTCAGTGTCACCTCCTCAGAGGCCTTCCCAGACCAAGCCACCCCAAAATCGCTCCTATCCACCACACCCCTCCTGTCGCTTTCTGCCATGTTACCCTGTTTTGTTTTCTTAGCAACACATCTCACAAAACTGAAGCCATCTGATTCACTCACTTGCATATTTACTGTCTGTCTCCCCCACACAGGACTGTAAGTTCCAGGAGAGCAGGGCCCATGTCTACCTGTTCTCTGCTATGTCTCTAGTGTCTGGCACACCTTAAGTGAGTGAGTGAATATACTTTATAAACTGCTTTATAAGCTCCCTAAGTAAAGGCGGCCACATGCAGAGGACAAGAACCCGGGCTAGGGAGACAGTGAAGCCTGGGCTCAGATTCTGGCTCCATCAATTACTGGCTGTGTGGCCTTAGGCAAGTTGCTTCCCCTCTCTGAATCCATCTGCTCAACGCCCACCTCAACGCCCACAGGGTAGCGGCGAGATCGGAAAGTGGTAGTATGTATAAAACTCTAGCCCAGTGCTAGGCACTCGATCAGTGGGAGGTTTTATGGAGCTGTTTGAATCAGAGGCCCCATGAGGAAGGAGGAAGACTTGTAGTCTCCAGTCTGGTTTCTGGCAGAGCTGAGACCCACTCCTAGGCTGGCTTTCCCTGGTGCTCATTGAATCTGTCCCCAGGGTACAGAAGGTCAGAGAAGCCCCTTTGGGGAGAGTTGACAAGGTAGGTCTTCTTGGGGTCTCTGCCTGCCCCCCAGAAAATAATTCATCAAATACTTTCTGTGTGTACTTTTCTGCAATCCTCTCTGTAGCCCTTTGAGGTTCGTGGATAGGATTCTCATTTTCCAGGTGAGGAAAATGAGTTTCAGAAAAGGCAATATTCATTTGACATTCGTTCACCAAGCATTTTTGAGTACCTACTGTGCATCCGGAACTGTGCGAAAACACTAGTGGACACATTGGTGAACAAGGCAAACCCAGCCCACCTGCTAAGAACTCAGTCTAACGGAAGATTAACTAAAGCGTCATGTAAACATGTAGCAACAAACATGTTCCATGGGCGCCAAGCACGCTCCAAACGGGGGCCCGCGTTCCAGCACCGAGGACAGAAGTGCTATTGGAAAAGGACCCGGCCCAACTTGGGAAGGACGTGGCATCAGGGAAGGCTTTCTGGAGGAGGTGACTACTGAGCCATGATCTGAAGCAGGCACAGGAGTTAACCAGGTACAGGAGGGAAGGAAGGGAGTTTTTGGCAAAGGTCTCGAGTGGGGAGGGAGCAGCAGGTGGTGGGATGGCTGGAACTCAGAGGAGGGGAGAAAGTGAGAGATGAAGTGGGCGGGGTGGAGGATTTGATCTTTATCTTCAGAGTGATGGGGAGTGACAGGGTTAGATGCAGCTGCTGCATTTTAAAGAAAGCCTCTGGCTGTGGGGAACAGATCGCAGGGGGACAAGGGTGGAAGACAAGAGACCAGTTGCCAGGTGAAAGGTCAGGATGGCCCAGTCAAAAGGGGATGGATTCCAGAGACAGTAGAGACACGACCTGCCCGAGGCCAAACAGTCAGAAAGCACCCGAGCTGCACCCCAGACCTGGACTGGCACGCACTGCCCGTCCCACCATGGGGCACGGATCCACTGAGCCAGGCCCCTGGGACCCAGATCCAGTCTGTGGGTTTTCCAAAACACTGGGCCCCCAGATATATACCTGCAATAGGGCCTGAGAAGCTCTTGGGGGGCAATGGCTCTGCCCCCCTCCCGCCACCTGCCTACCTCTAATGCTGAGTGCTCCTGCAAGGATGCAAAATAGGACCTTCCTGGGCTTGGCAGCCAAATGAGTCATAAATGTCAGTAAAGGATGTGATTTTACAAGTTTGGCTCCCATTTCATGTGGTGCTGGGAGCTGGGCTGTCTCCCTCCTCCTCAGCAGCCCCCTACAGAGACAAAGCACCTCTTTTTCTTATTTTTGCTGGGCTCAGGCCAAGCATTTCCCAGCCACTAATTTTAGGCTTTGACTGAGAAGCTGAGACCCTCTCCCATCCCACTCACCCCCATCAGCTCCCAGCCAGTGTCCTTCTTTTTGCCCAGCAGAAAGGCAGGCAGCCCTTCTCCAGCAAAGCATTTGGGACCAGGTTCATCCCTCACTGTATGGGTGCAGCCAGCTTGCCTCCCCTCTCTGGACCTCAGTTTTCCCATCTGTGAGATGGGTTGGTGAAATGGGTGCTGAGCGAAGACTAACACCCAGGACCCTATACTCTAACCCAAGGCCCTTGCTCCCCCTTTCTCTGTTTTCCTGATATCCCTGTGTGGAGTTGGGATGTCATGAGCCAGTGGGGCAGGGGGCTTAGAGTCCAGTCTCCTGACGGCTTCCGAAGGTACCAGGAGATCAAGGCAGGGAGAAAGCATCACTTCTACCTGTCCTTAGTGTGGGTGTCTGATACTGGATGGTAGTCAGGGTCTCAAATGCCAGTGCTCAAAGGGGTTGAGCTGATGTCATTATGAGGGACTCTGGGGAACTATAGAGGTGCCCTGTCTACAGAGGCAGCCACCTGTCGGCTCCAGCCAGTAGCTGCCCTGGGAGAATGTGAGCCCAACATGGCTGGAGTTTCCATTTCTCAATAGCTGGAAATGAGGACATTTATGAAAGAAAGAAAGAGAGAGAGAGAGAGAGGGAGAGGGAGGGAGGGAGGGGGGAGAGAAGAAGAAAGAAAGAGGAGGCGGGAAGGAGAGAGAAGAGAGGAGGCGGGAGGGGAAATATCACAAGGAGGCGGGAGCGGGGGAGTTTCCATTTCTCAATAGCTGGAAATGAGGACATTTATGAAAGAAAGAAAGAGAGAGAGAGAGAGGGAGAGGGAGGGAGGGAGGGGGGAGAGAAGAAGAAAGAAAGAAGAAAATCTCAATTTGGAAATGTTGGCAACAAATTAAAGAAATATCACATGAATTTTTAAGAAATTATTATTCCTTTCTGTAGGTGTGATAGCAGTATTACATATTTCAGTTACGCTTTTTAAAAAGTCCATCTTTTTAAAAAGATAGACATCCACTGAGCACTTTCCTCCATCTCTTACGTCAACCACACCTGTGTCCTTCTGGGAACCCACCCTGGGGTTGTTCCTATGACATCTTCTGCATTGTCTTTATTCTTAGCCTGTTGACAGTTTGGGAGGCTGAGGATGTAGGCCTGACATACTTCAGTGCCGTGTCCACAATGGAGATGTCCTGAAATGTTTATGGATGTGATGGTATGATGTCTGAGATTTGCTTCAAAATAACACGGAAGGGAAGGAAGTGGGGTGGGGTCTACAGCTATGCTCCGCAACACCTAGGTGTCCAATACT
>NW_012136303.1:4158889-4200422 GCF_000956105.1 Propithecus coquereli
TTCTGCGCAGCCTGATTGACGGGTGTTCTTGCTTCTATTCAGATGACTCTGCCTCCCTTCACTTTGGGTCATCATCTGTCCTCACACTCTCTAGAGTGACAGAACAAGTCTCCTTCCTCGACAGATCAGTGGATGAGGGTTATAGAGGGGTAGGACCCCTAATTGTTCCTCTCCTACCCCTATCTTGTTACTAAGCAAGTAGGGTGGGCTGCTACTTGGCCGATAATCATAGTAATAGCAAATGTTTTCTAAGCATATACTATATGACGAGCCCCGTGCATTTATATTATCTCAAGGTATCTTTAGAAGAAACTTAAGAGGTGGATACTATCAGTGTCCCCATTCTCAGAGGAGATGGGAACTCTGGCTGGTAAAGCTACCTCCCCATTGTCACACAGCTACGAAGTCATGGCGCCTTGATCTGCGCCAGGGCCCCTAGCTCTCTGCTACCCTGCTTTGTTGTTCAAGTCCTGGGCAAACTCAACCAGAATTCTCAAGCCCCCAACTAGACTTTACAGATGGAGTAACTGAACCCCAAGCAATGAAGCGACTTGCCCAAGATTCTGATCTCAAAGGTTCTATCCAGTTCACATCAACATCCACTGAGCACTTTCCTCCATCTCTTAAGTCAACCACACCTACATCCTCCTGGGAACCCACTGCAGGGTTGTTCCTATGACATCTTCTGCATTGTCCTTATTCCTAGCCTGCCGACAGTTTGGAGGGCTGAGGATGTAGTCCTGACAGACTTCAGTGCCGCGTCCACAGCTGCCGAGGGCTCCCCGTGCTGCTTCAGCACCCTGAACATCAGCCACAGACACAGAGCTCGGCTTCAACAGAGTTCGCGTGGCAAGAGCCTGCCAGGGACCTCGCCAGAACTGGCCGGGTGCAAGGACCCAATAGTAACAGTGGGGCTGCTCTGAGCCAGTCGCCATGGGGGACAGAGGGAAAAAAGGACAAGCCCTCCACTTCCCGGTGGCTTGTGATCTGGTGAGAAAGCCAGGCGGGTGGGCAGATGATCACAAGTAATCAGGGCTGTGGGGCTAAGGGGAATGAGTAATCCTGCCTGGGGGGAAAGTCTGAGAGGAGGAACCCAGAATGCTAACAGTGTGTACTGTATATTAAAGTACTTTTAAAATACTTTTCTGATTTTTTTCCTTCCGCTTCTCGAAACAACACATAATTGATTGTTTTGTGAGCATATACTTAACTAGCAGAAGGCAGTATGGCTTGGTGGTTACACATGTGGGCTTGGGACCCTGATTGCATGGCTTCAAACCCTGGCTTTGCTACTAACTAATTGGAAAGCTATTCTTCTCTGTGCCTCAACTTCCACATCTGTAAAACGGGGCCAATAATGCTAGCTAGCACTAATTGAGCACTACTGTGTGCTGAGTACTGGGCAAAGCACATATATGTTAATCCCCCATTTCACAGATGAGGAAGTTGAAGCCCAGAGAGGTTAAGTGACTTGCCCAGGGCCATGCAGCTAGTAAGTGGAGGAGCCAGGGTTTTGGCTCTACAGTCCTTATTCTTCATCATCACACTTTCTCCCTGGCAGGATTGTCATAAGACGAATGATCTGATCTAAGTCTTACTAAACAATAACTATAATTTCCAGTAATATCTGACTTTTTAAACACAGGTGAACATATACATGTATTTCTTGGTTAATTAAAAACCAGAGGTAAAATCTTCAAGCAATGTAAGAAATATCTAGTTAGTAAGTGGAAATCTTCCCTAACCCAACCCTCCTGCCCCAAGGGTAGAGGGGAGTCTTTCTTTATGCCTTTTCTATACTGCTTGGTTTCAACGAAAGTGCATATAGAGCTCTTTGATAAATAGAAAAACAGCTAAGCATTTTCCGTTTTAGATTAAAAACAACAACTTTTGCCTAGTTGACGGAGACGGAGGTGGGGTCTGAGGGGCAGAGGGTGGCGTGTGTTGGGTTTGTTCAGGGAAGGCTTCTCAGAAGAGGCAGCATTTGTGCTCGGCCTTGAAGGATGTGCAGAATTTCACTGGGAGGAGAACGGACAAGGGTGTTGCTGGAGGAAGGGTGCAGCAGCTACTCGGAGCAGGAGAGAGTGTGGCTAGCTGTCGGGTGGGGGTGCAGCAGCAGGTCATCACAGGGGTAGAGCAGCGAAGAAAGAAAACAGCAAGGGGCAAAGGGCCTTGAAGCCAGGCTAAATGCTTGGACTCTCTCTAGAGGCTCAAGGGAGCCAGGGCCGCCCTCTGGCTGCAGAATGGGCAGGGTCGCATCCGAGCTTTAGAACCATCACCGTCGCTCTGCCTGCAGGTGGAGGCAGGACTGGGGGACGGGATGACTACTGGAGGCTGATAGGATTTCCCAGGGGAGGAATTTGGACGCCCAAACAAAGGCAGGGTGGTGAATGGAGAGGCCAGAGTGATCCCAACCATCCTCCCTCCTCTCCCTGGGGACCTTCGACCCAGCTGCTGGGGTTCAAAGCCATTTCCTGGCAGCCGCCCCTCCTACTCCCCAAGGCTTCTCCTGTGTGGTCTTCATAGATCAAACAGGGGACACTGGGCCCAACCGCTGCTGCTGTGTCTGTTAGGACTGAAGTCCCCAACCCCCAGGCTGCTGACTAGTACTGGTCCATGCCCTGTTAGGAACTGGGTCGCACAGCAGCAGGTGAGCGGTGGACTAGTGAGGGCAAAGTTTCATCCGTATTTACAGCTACCCCCATCACTCGGATCACTGCCTGAGCTCAGCCTCCCCCCATGTCCATGGAAAAACTGTCTTCCATGAAACTGGTCCCTGGTGCCAAAAAGGTTGGGGACGGCTGTTAAGAGCAGCTCTAATGGCCCATGGCAGCTGGATGGGTGGGGGAAGAGGGCGGGTGAGGTGAAGAGCATGCTGGAGAGGGTTCTCCCAGGAGGTGGGTGGTGGGGCCCAGATTGGAGCAATCCTGCAAAGTCAGAGCTGGGAGGGACCCTGTGGATGGTCACCGAGTTCAGGGGGTTGTAAACATGTTTCAGCTGTGGGACTGACTATTCAAAGCAACATTTTAGACTTATGAAAAAAGAGAAACTCAGAGATACTTATGTTGAAATGATGGTAAGAGACCCATAACACAGTTTGAAAATGACTGTGGAACCCATCCCCTGACGTGTTTTACAAATAATACAAATAACAATGACTAATGATAATTGTTGAGTTTTTCCTGTGTTCCAGGCATTGTGCTAAACACTACGCATATACTATTTAATTTGCTACTCCTCCAAGCCACACGAGATAGATAATGTTAGAATGTCCATTTTGTAGATGAGAAAATCAAGGCACAGACAAGTTATGCCACATGCCCCAAATCACAGAAAGTGGCAGACACAGGATATGGCTGATTCCAGAGAATGGGTTCTGAACCATTAACTACCCCAGTGGGGAAATGAGGACCAAATAAGGAAAGAGATCCTGCCAGCTCAGCCTGAAGCAGACCCCTGCCCCCACTGCTGCTGGTCCAGCCCCCAACATCTCTCATCTGGATTTTCGTAGCAACCTCCTCGTGGGTCCCCAGGCTTCCCCTGACCTCCCTCTAGACTATTCTCCATCCAGCAGCCAGAGTGGACACTGAAAAACCTAAGTCAAGACTTTGTTCCTCCCCTGGTCGAATTCTCCTGGGCTCCCCATGCCATGCAGGGTAAAAGCCCAAGACTCACTTGGCCTCTGAGACCCTCCCTGACCTGGCCCCTGCCAACCTACCCACCAGCATCTCCCACACGCCCCTCACGCAGCTTCTGCCACGCAGGCCTTCCCCCTGCTCTTCTCCTTCCTTTGCCTGCAACACCCTTCCCAGGACTCCCCACAGCTCGTGCTCACCCATTCAACCCTCTGGCCACATGCTGCCTCCTCAGAGAGCCCTGCGTGGACCACCTTATCTCAAAGAGCCGCACCCTCCTCCCTGGCACTCCGTAGCTCCCTGCCTTGTTTCTGTTTCAATTTTTCCTACAGTACTTACCACCGCCTGACCCACTGTATTATATATCATACATAATATAGATGATATTTTATTTGTTTATTGGTCTTCCCATTAGACTGTTGAGCTCCAAGAGAGCAAGGACTTTGTCTTATTCACCACTCTATTCCCAGCACTTAGAACAGTGCCCGGTATACAGCAGGTGCTCCATAAATATCCGCAGATTAAATGAATGGCTGCTGCGTCAGTATGGCTCCAGGGGACTTCAAGATCCCCTTGCCCTCCTGCCCCCTCACTGGCCACGTGCTCTGGGAACAAAGCCCAGGCTGATGGCACTAATCATTACCAACAGTTTCTGAACACTTAGTGATGGAATGAGCCCTTTGCTAAACCCTTACACATTATCTCATTAGACCTTGAAACACCCAAGAGGTGGGTGTGTACCATTATGATCTCTAGTTTACAAGGGATGAGAGATTATTTGGCTCGTCAAGATCACACATAAGTAGTAGGGTCTGGATCTGAACTGAGGACATTCGAATCCAGAGTCTGTGCTCTTAACCATTACGCAAAGAATATAGTTTCCCAAAAGGGGGCCCCAGAACCTGACCTTCACACCCAGCAGGTCACTAACTCACTTCTGGACTTCTCTGGAGCACAGGGCTTGTTAGGTGGCACAGAGAGCAATGCCGGGGGCCCAGGCATAGAGTGGGTACTAGAAGGAGGGTCTCCAAAGCCCAATTGCTTCCCTCCCTCCCCATTTTTGGGTCCCAAGATCCTGACGGCCTGGGTGGAATCCCATGCCAGCTCGTCTCCCACTAATTGGCTTAGCAAACCATGCTTATCCGGGCAAAGCTGGGGCCCAGTGAGTTCAAGATTAGGAAGAGCAGGATTCATGGCTTACTGCTCTGCTGCCCACAGGGTCAGAGGAGACAGGGTTAGGACTTTAATTGGCTTAACAGCCCTGGGTGGCTTAACAGCTCAGAGGGGAGAGGGGGCAGGGAGGCATGGAGACAGGTTGGTGTCCAGCCCACAGCTGGCTTCAGGGCCCACCAAAGGATCTGTTTGCTCTTCTCCCAGGGATTCCGTCTGTCTGTGCACAAAGACATTGCTCCAGGATCTCCCAAACAGTCAGTGCGTGGTGCCCAGGATAGAGCTGGGCTTGGGAGTTGGATGAAGCTGTGTTGGCACCTCACCTGTCCCCCACCTCCTCAGTGGGCAAGTTACCTGACTTCTCTGAGCCTCACTTCCTGATCTGATAAATGGGTATTACCAACAGTCACCGGATGGAAGGTTCCAGGGTAAGATGAGATTACACGCCTGAAATGCCTTGCATGGGGCCTGCGGGACATGATAGGTGTGCAGTGTCTGTGAATTCCTTCTCCTCCTCACTCTCCTCAGAGCCTCGTTTTATGTTCAAAATAATAAAATCTTCTGTGTGAAAGGACCTTATCAATGTGAAGAACTAGAGCAGAGGTTACAAAGAAGGTAGGCCCACACATGTGATTCATTTGGTTGACATTATTTTTTTTTTTTTTTTGAGACAGAGTCTCACTCTGTTACCTGGGCTAGAGTGCCGGTTGACACTATTTTTTAAAATCTTAACTCATAGTTGAAAACTGGGAGAGTTCACACAAAAATCCCAATTTCCCATTTTTATCGAGAATCAATGCTTGATGATACTGGGTCCATGATTTCTCATGGCACCATCAGCTGGAGCCAGGTAGTAGCTTCTCCTTGCTGGGATCCTACTTGCTCCACAAAGCCCTCTTGTCTGACATCCCATGTATCTTATGGTCTGTCACCTGCCTGGCTCCTTGAAGCATTTGAACTTTTGATTCAGCATTGCATAAGCCTAAAAAATTGCAAAATATCTTTACGATTAAGATTATTTTATTCAGAACTGGGGACATTTGATCAGGAGGCAAATGTGACCCTGGAGGATTCAGACACACCTCTCCTTCCTCATTGCCCCAAGCCCTGTCACTCGGAACATCTATGGGAACATCTCACATGGTAAACGAACATGTCGTGCCAACATTGCTTAATTTCCAGGAATGCCAGCTCTGGATGTCCTCCCATTTATCCGGACCCTCGGCCATTTTAGAATTCAAAGCTTTTGGGAGCAAGGGCACAGAGACTTTAGCTCTGATTATAGACCCAGAGTCAGAATTTCAGAACAGGGAAGACTTTTAATTTAATCTCTTTTCACACACAGGGAAACTGAGGGCCAGAGATAGGAAGGGCCTTGCTCAAGGTCACCTAACAAGCTAGTTACAAACCAGGATGAAGATGTAAGTCTCTGGACCAGAACCCCCCTCCCTTCCAAATCCAGCACTCTTCCCACAATCCACACTGTTTCCCCATCCTTACCCACAGAGTTCATTGCCCTCCTCCTTTTCACATTCTTATCTCGATGCAACAGAATCCCTGGCTTTCTATCATCCTGGAATCTTGGAACCTAAGACTCGTAATTCTTCAAGCTTGGAGGACACTTTAGTGGCATAATTGCAAGGTGGATAAAGTGAAGTCAGGCTTTGAAGGCAAACAGTCTTTAGCCCCAGCTCTTCCAGTCCCTAGCTTTGTGACCTTGGGCAAGGATGCCCCGTCTCTGAGCTTCCATTCCCTCACCTGTCAAGTAGGAATTTTATAATGCTAACCACATGACAGGATTATTAGAGGGGATACAGGACATAAAGCAGTAAAAAGGCAACCAGTAGGCTTGGCACAAAGTGAATGCTTAATAAAATAATTGCTATAGGACTGTAAATGAGGGCTGTCGTGCCTAAGTGAATGCGTAAGCAAAATAATACAGATGCGGTCAAAGGGAAGGGTGGACAAATTGAACACATGTGAACACATATACCCTGTCTAAATTATTACAGGTTTGTTACTGCTAGGTCCAATTTTTTTTAAAGAGAAGCTATGACTCTTGAGTTTTTAAAATACTATACAAGCCACACAAAACACTTCAGTAGGCCACATTCAGCCAAAGAGCTATTAGATTGTTATCCCTGCAAAATCATCTCATCTCAACGCCCTCTCTTTACAAATGAGGGATAGCAGACATAGCTCGCTCTCTCATCCAAGAAACCCCGGAACTGAGTGGCTCCTTGGCCATTCCAGCTACTCACCTGGGACAACCCCCCATACCCCCCGTGGCCATTTTTTGCCCTTTTTGAGGGAAACTCAGTTTATATTCAAGAAAGAAGAGAAGTATTATTTTCTTGTAAGTGGGTTCTGAATGGGGGGATAGCCAGTGAGTCGAGGGGCAGCTGGCCCACTTTAGGCTGAAGGAAAAGGGGGCTGAAGCTTGGCTACCAAGAATAGGAAGTTACCATTTCAGA
Source organism: Propithecus coquereli (assembly GCF_000956105.1). NCBI lineage: Eukaryota > Metazoa > Chordata > Mammalia > Primates > Indriidae > Propithecus > Propithecus coquereli. The sequence goes on from NW_012136303.1 coordinate 4,166,169, forward strand.
ATCTAAAAATATCTTTCACCATCTGTCCACTTGGGCACAGAATGATAAATGCAGATTAGTTCCTGGATGTAGACATGAATATTTTTATGTGTCAAGCTAATAATAATAACACCACCTTGTGTGGCTAAAGCTCCACTCCCCCTTTTCCCCCAGGGCAAGTTAAGTGGAATATACACATTATCTTGGCAGGCTTAGATAGGGAAACCAAGGCAGAGGAAATTCCACAACACAACAAGGGTGACACAGCAAGTGAGCAGCTGGGACAAACCCTGGGAGTCCTATTTCCAACCCTCAGCCCAGAACTGAATCTTCTGAGTTAGGCGGGATGTGTTAACAAGTAGCAGAATAAATATAACAACAGCAATAATCACCCTTTATATCTCTAGAGTGACTTTTTCCATGCTTTCCCCACATCTGTTATAATCATGCTAATCCATTATATTCCTAAACTATGTCACAGTCTGCAGTGCTCTCAGGCAGACCTCTCACCTGACCGTCCCAACAGGTAAGAGTAATGTAACAGAAAACCAGTGAGATGAGAAAAGTAGGGATTCTCCCTCATTTCACAGGTGAGCAAACTGAGGCTTGGAGAGAGGAGAGGGTTTGCCCAAGATCACACAGTAAGTGACAAGTTCACTCTGTCAGTGCACAGTAGGGCCTAAATTACTAGAGCAATTCAGATTCAAGAGTAGCCTTAGGTTTAGAATTCCCTCTCTCTCCAATTAACTCAGCACAGCAGGCACCCTCAGTCCTGGCAGAGGAAGAAGCCTGGAAGTGGGCAGCTTGAATGAAGCCTCAGTTTTGCCTTACTGTTCTGGGACTAAAGGGCAGCTAGTGGCCATCTAATCTCAGATTCCAGATTCCAAATCCCCTTGACCCTGTTGTGAGGGGAGGGCACTGGGGGAGTCATTTGGAAGTAGAAGGAGCTTGAGAACATGTCCCAGCTGGGTCCAGCATGCTGTTTTCCCAAATAGTCCAAGAAGTTTAAGCGGGATATTTGCTTAGCTGCCTCTAATTCTGTGTGTCTCCTAGGAGGTTGGAAATCGGCTGCAATTCCAAAGTGTGAATCTTAGAGAGCAGGAAAGGACTTCTAAGATCTTTCCTGAGCCCCGCTCAGTACTCAGATAGAGAGGAGTGGGTCAGGACTGGAGGGAGCCCTGTGGCTCTGTTCCAAGCCTCACACTTATCCCCCACGAGCCCCGAGCCCTCCTCACACACCCCTGAGGATCTCTTTCTGTCCTTTCTTGCCCCATCCCCTCCCCACTTCATGGCCAGATCAGAGCGGATGGCACTGGGTTTGGTCAGGGTTTGGGGGCACAGGTCGGGGAAAAGCTGACTGAAAGAAATCCGAGCTGCAGTGGGGTTGGGCGGGGCGGAGGTCAGCATAGGAGGGGGCCTGGAAAGGTCAGAGCAGGGCTGGGGCAGCAGGCAGCCCCTCGCCACCCCCACTCCTTGGACTCAGCTCCCTTCACCTGCGCTTTTCCTACCTCCAGACCTGGCCGAGCTGCAGGAGGTGGACGAGGGTCTGCAGCAGCCAGATGCAGAGGCGGCAGCAGCGGCGGCGGTAGGCGCTGGCCGAAGAGGGCGCGGGCCGGGGACCCGGCTCGGGGCTGCCTTCTTTGGTCCGAAAGGCGGCGGCGCTGTCCTTGGTGCTGATGGCGGCTTCGCCGGAGCCGCTGTCCTTGGTGCTGACGGCGGGTCCCGGGGCCCCTGCGGGCTCGGTGTGGTCGTAGACGAACCAGCGGAAGCTGAGCAGCTGCACGACAAGCGAGGGCAGAAGCACGAACAGCAGCGTGAGGCCGAAGTAGGTGCGCTGACCCTGCAGGTAGTAGGAGGCCGCCAGCCACAGGTCCGTGGCGCCGTCGGAGAAGAACACGAGCAGCGCGCACAGCACCCAGCAGCAGTCCCGCAGCTCGTAGCGCGGCCCCTGGCCTCCCGCCGCGACCACCCCCGGGGTCCCGGCCGCCGCCGCCGCGTCCCCGCGCCCGCCCACACTGCCCCGGGCCGCTCCGGCCGCCCCCTCCGGCCCCGGGCCGGCCGCGGCCGCCGCTCCATCCGACTTCGCGGCCATGTTGGCGGAGCAGGAGGCGGGGAGCGACTTCCGGGCGGCGGAGGGGGTGGGGTGCCGAGTGGGGAGGACCCTGTGCGGGCGGCTCCCGCCTCCTCTTCCTCCTTCTGCTCTTCCTCCTCCTCCCCTCTACTTCAATTATTCATTCTTCTCGGCGCCGCCCCGCCCCTCCCCCACCCTCCCGAGCTGTGGCCGGATGGGGCCGCCCCCTGGGAAGGGAGAGGGGGCAGGGAGGAGAGAGCATCCCAGGTCACCCTATCCTTCCTTCCTTGTTAGTGTGGGGTTCCAACCGCATGCTTTCCGCCTCTCACTTCCCTCTGACTCCACTTCCTTCTTTTTTCTCTACCGCCCCGCTCCCCATCCTCTGCTCTTCATTTATCTCCTGTGTTCATTCACCTCCGGTGGCCTGGGTCTGGGGGGTGAGGGGTGGACCGGCGACTTGTAAGTAAGGGGCTGGGGGACAGGCTGCTTGGGCGGGCCCCCCAGTGGCCGTGTAGCAATCAGTGATGATAACGCATCACTTCCTAGTTTCCTGAGTGTTCCCATACTGTTCCATACCCTTCTCTGATCTTGAGAGGGCCCTTTTCTTATTGTCTTCCTTTTGAAGCTGAGAAAACTGCAGCTCTGAGAGTTGCTTTCTCTTCCTTACCCTCCCCTTTCCTCCCTCAGGGACTGCCTTCATCTGGCGGTAGCCCTAGTAGAGTAGGCGGAGGGAAGGGGGCAACATCCAACATGTAGAGGAAAGGCAAGGGAGGAAACGCCGGGTGGAGGAAGGAGCGAGTGCAAAGGCCTGGAGGCCGAGACTGGGGGCCTGTTTTCAAGGAAGTCTGGATCGCAGACCCAGGGGGTGGAAAGATGGGAAAGACGGGGTGGGAGAGTTCTGAGGGATGAGATCCTAAACAGCCGGAAGGTGGCCCTTATCCAGCAGGCAATGGGTAACCACTGCAGGATTTGAGCAGGGGAGTTATGTGGCCACATCAGGATTTAGCAAGAAAACCCGGCAGCCAGAGTACAGAACTGATCACAGAGAAGCAGCCTGGGGCTGGAGGGCCCAGAGGGAGATTATAACAGTAACCTGTGAGAGGGGGTGGGGTCCTCACACATCCTGGATACCCCCAGCTCACCTCCCACCCTTTGATCAGATTGAATATACGGGAGCATTTATTATACAAACACTCACATAGTAGTTTCTTTTTGGCCAGCACTGTTCTAAACACTGCACAACTATTGACTCATTTTATCCTCACAATTCGTGAGGTAGTTTACATTTTTTTCTCCCATTTTGCAGCTGAAGAAACTGAGTCACAGAGACGTTAATTAATTTGTTCAGTGTCACACGGTAAGAGCTAGAGCCAAGTTCAAGTCCATTACCTGCCCTCCGAATAGGCTTTGCTACTCCTCAAGGGGAGGAGGAGAGGCGGGGAAAGGGGCAGGAGGGGAGGAAAGGGGAGCTGAGAAAGGTGGGGGGGGGGAGGACCACCCTGCCTCAGAGTGGCAGGGAAGAGAAGATGAAGGGAGACAGCTACCCTGGGTCAGGAAGGAGCAGCCATCTGCAGTCCTGCAGACTGGCATCCCTTTCCTGTCCAGGGACTGTTTCGGTCTCAGCAATGCTTAGGAGGTTGGGGTACCAGCTGTTGCCCAAGGCTGAAAACAGAGAGGGAAGAGTTAGGGATTAAGGGAGTTTTCCAGGCCAGATTCAAGGCTGACAGCTCCCTATCCACGGGCATGTTAGATTAGTGGGCACGTTTGTGAATTGGGCTGGAAGGTCTGAATCCCAATATGATTTGGAAAGGAACACTCTGCCTTTTTTTTCTCTCCTACAACCCTAGGCAGGGAGACTCATGGATTGATTGGACAGAGCCCTGGATGGTGGGAGGCAGGGGAGAGACTCTAGTCCCAGGCCAGTCCCCGCATGTGTCTAAATCTCTGCCCTCTCACAGGTGTCTGGGTAGAGCCTGGCAGAGTTACGTTCCCATCTTTGGGCTTCACCCAAATGGAGGCAGCGCCTCTACCTCTCACACCTGTCTGTGTCCCAGGATTGGCCTATCCAAAGAGGTGGTAAAGGACAAGTTTTTAAGTCTGAGACTCTGGAGCTAGGAAATCTGGGTTGGAAACCCAACCATCCCATCCTAGCTCCATGACCTTGTGCAAGTCACTTCATTTCTTTTAACTTCAGAGAAAAGAAAAATGGAAGATAACTAATGCCATCCTCCTAGGGCTCTGGTGAGGATAATTAATGGTAATTATTAACTGGGGTGATGTCTCCCACAGGAAGCCCTCCTGGATCTCCCACCCAGCTCTCTATCCCTCAGAAAAGTCTCCCTGACACCCCCTTGTTATGAGTTTCCATAAAACCTTAGTCTTTTCCTTCTTAATATCAGCACACTGGCTATTTATCTCCTTATGTTTTCCTGGTAGCTTCATGAGAATTGGGACAATTCATCTATTTTCTTTATCACCAAATCTCCTAGTTCCCAGTGCTGTGCCTGGCACTCAATACGTATTCTATAAAAGTCATCGAATGAATTAAGGAATGAGCGACCAACCCTATAGAATAAGTTCTGTTATTGTCATTTTATAAACAAGGTGACTAATTCAGATAAGGGCAGTGGCTTAATGAAATTATTAAGTGTCAGAGGCTGTGCTAAGAACTTTACTGATATTGTCCCATGTTATCCTCAACCCAGCCACTTTTCAGGTGGAAACTGAGACTCAGGGATGTGCTGTCACAAGACCCTTTGTTAGGATGTAGCAGAGTTGGCATTTAAGAACTCTATGCTGAAAGTTCAGGCGACTGGAGGAAGTGACATAGAGGAAGGATTAGATGGGATGTCTGAAGTGCGGCTGAGGTTTGGGGGTGACCCACCTTACAGGGGGGTACCTTAAGGGGGACTCTGCCCTGAGGGAGTTTGGACTGGTGTATTCCTAGTAGCTCACAAATCGAGAGATTCAGACTAGGCCAACAGGGGTGTACAGAGAGTTCGTTCCAGGCGCAGAGGGCAGAAGTGTGCGTGGGGGAACAGCTTGGGCAAAGGCTCTGCAATGAGACCGAGCCAGGCACACTCAGGGCTGGCTGTGTGGAGGGAGAAGGTGGGCCACGACTGGTCAAAAATGGACAGGCTCTGTGAGATTCATCCAGCTCCCTGAGCCCTTCTCTCATCTTACACATGGGGATGCTGAGGCCCAGACAGATGTCTCATATTTAGCAAGTAGCAGAAGCAAACCTGGGAGCCCTTCCCTCGTCCCCAAGGGCATAGTCTCTGGGATTTGTTGGAATCACTCTCAGGAGCAGCCTTCGTCGTGTTTCCTCGCTTAGCTTCGCTGAGGGCTCAGTCCTCGACTACTGCACACTCTGCTCGGACCAGTTCCTAATAATTTTCCTTTAGTCCCTACTGAAATATTTGCACCTGTGCAAACTATGCACGACAAAATTGATACAGTATTGTTCGCAACAGCAAATACTGGGAATGACTTAAATGCCCATCAGTGGGAAACTGGCTGAATAAATTATGGGACTGCCTGACGATGGGATGGCATGTAGCAGCAAGCTCTCCACGTCCTAGCACAGAAAGGCTTCCACGGGGAAAAGCAAGGGACAGAAGAGACAGAACAAGGGGTGAAGCTGGGTGAACAGGGGGGACACTAACCTATATTTTATGTGTTTGTATATGCATAAAGGAGTTTTGCAAGTTTACGTAAGGAAAGAAGAGATTACTAAAGGGGCACTGGGTGGAAGGGGGGCAAAGATGGGAGGGAGACTTCATTATATGCCTATTTATAATTTTATTTTTGGAATCATGTGAGTGTATTCACTTATTAATAAAATAAAATAATAATGGGGACAGCTGCTACTCTGCTCCTGTGGATATTGTAATATGGGAATGGGTGGTCAGTATGGTCAGATTTTTTAATTATTCAAGAGAAGTCAGAAATATGGATTTACTGTAAAATTTCTTGATTTTTAAACGTTGGCTCCAATTTTTAAACGTTGGCTCCAGTCAAACACTGTTCAGGCCAAGTAAATAAGTCAGTGGGTTAGATGCAGCCTGAGGGCCACCAGTTTTCAGCCTCAGCCCTAATAGCTTCCCGGAGTTCTCAGCACTCCAGGTCCCTGTCCCCTGTGGGCAGCTGCAGGACAGAAAAGCATCTTGCTCTGCCCCTCTCTTGGCACCCTCCAACCCCTGCCTCTTGGGGCATGACATTTGGGGCTTTTAACTCGAGAGCTGGAAGGCAGAGAGGGGTTATGAACTCTAGATAATTCCCTCCCCCAGGGCCCTTCAGGCATCAAGGCCCAGCTGCTCCTGCCGCCCACCCATCTGTCCCTGGGAGGTGGGGATGGAGTCGGCTGGCAGGGAGGGGGTCGGCAGGAGTCCCCGATCTGAGCCTCAGATCACCGGGTCTGTTCAGACCCAGAATCCAAGAAGAGAAACCTAGAGATTATGAGAAAAGAAAAACAGTGGCTGGCTCCCCTAGCTAGTATGTGCTGAGACAATTCACCAAGTTACCAAATTCCAAAGATGCAGAGGCCCTAAAGGACCATTTTGTTCAACTCAGCCTTTGTTCCTCACAACACTGCCCCAGGCCAAGGCCTTGTCACCTCTCTTCTGGGTGACCTGACTGCCCCAGCCTTCTCCTGCAGTGTCTCCGTCCCCTCCTAATTAATGTTTCATCTCCACCCTCAGCCAGAGGGGCCTTTTTAAAAGGGAAATCTGATCAGATCCCACATCTTTTTCGAACCTCTTAGCTACTTCCTACCTCACTTTGAGCCAAAGTCCTCAGTCCTGCCTACAATGCCTATCCTGCCCACCTCCCTGACCTCACCTCCTACCATCTTTCCCTCGCTTGCTCTGTTCCAGCCACACTGCTTCTTGCTGTTCCTTTAACAAACCAGCCTTCTTCCTTCCAAGGGGCTTTTGTTCCTGCTGTTCCCCCAGACATTCACAAGGCTCCATCTCTGTCTCCTCTAAAACGCTGCCTCTGCAGAGGGGTTTTTCTTGATCGTTTCCCCCTTGACACTCTATCTCCTCACCTGCCTTATTTTTTGTTCATAGCATTTATCACCACCTGACATTAGAATGCGTGTTTATTTGTTTCTTGTCTAGCAGATAAAGTCTGCGAAGAAACAGTCCTGCCTACGTTGTTCATTGCTGTACCCTCAGAGGTTACTGGAGCCTGGCACATAGTGGACGCCCTGTGTGACAGCAAAGGGCACAGGTCTACAATTTGGTGACAGCCAGTCCTGATTCTGCCATTACCTGCTCAGGTGACCTTGAGCGATCCACCTCACCTCTGTAGGCCTCAGTTTCCTCCTTTGTAAAACAAGAGAATCACTAAGACACCTTCAACTCAACAATCCCGGGATGCCTTCTCCATTCCAATGTCTCTTTCTCCCCTATAGAATCCAAAAGTCGCTTAAATAAAGGTAATTGGATTTATTTATCAAATAGTTAATATATTCGCATGGTTCAGAACTCAAAGGTACAAAGGGGACACATTGAAAAGTGACTCTCCTGCCTTGTCCTCCAGCCGCCAGCTCACCTTCCCAAAGGCAACCAAGGTACAGATTTCTTGTGTGTGTGTCTCTCTCTCTTTCCCTCTCTCCCTGCCTCTGCTTCTCTATTCTCTCTCTCCTCTTCCTATCTCGATACCCACCACCATTTTAAAACAAATGACAGCCTAATTATATACAGTTTTGTGCCTTGCGTTTTTTTGATATAGCAGCATTTTTGGAGATTATCTCTGTGCTGTATATTAGCGCACAGAGAGCACCTCGTTCTTTCATAGTACCAGAACATTCCATTGCATGCATGTGCCGTATCTACTTCACCGCTCCCCTAAATCGTGGGCAATTAGGTTGTCTCCTGCCCCTTACAACCTGCTTCAGTGAATGACTTTGTGGACACACCATTTTGGTTATCTATAGAGTAAATTCCTAGCAGTGGACTTGTCGATTGAATAGTGTGTGTTTATAGTTTTGGTAGATGCCCTCCATAGGGACTGTGCCGGTTTATCCTCCATATACCAGCATTGAGTGAAAGCGCTTGCAAAAGGCCTTTCAAAACGGGCTGCAATAAGTCCTCAAGACTTCTTACAGATGGGTAAATCTCACCTTGCTAAACCTCAGTTTCCTCTTCAATAAAATGGGCATCCTACCTCATAAGGTGGTGGTAATGATCAAATGAGATAGTGTGTGGAAAGTGCTTAGTACAGTTCCCGGCATAATAAGTCTTCTATAAAGGTTAGCTATTCTTCCTCTGCTTAATGTCATTATCTGCCCCCAGTGAGCTCTGTGGGATCGGAGACCTTGTCTGTCTTGTTCACTGATATAGCACAGCTCCTGGCTAATAGGTGTCCAGAAAGTGAATGAGTCTACTTTCCAATTTTTCTCTGCCCGCCAGGCCTTCCATTATGACCTAGCTTCTGCTATCCATTTAGCCTCTCCTTCCCCTTTCTCCCCTTCTCCTTAGGCTCCAGCCAAATTGGCCTCCTCCAGGTTCCCTCCTGCCACAGTGCCTTTGCACTTGCTGTTTCTTCTGGCTGAAGCACTTTCCCTACCTTACCCCTACCATAGCGTCTCCATTAGCTTAGTTTATTTCTACTCACCCTTAGATCTCAGCTTAAATGTTACTTTCTCAAGAAATCCTCCTCCATCTCTACCCCATGATTTAGGATAGGACCACCCTCTATACAATCTCATTGGACACTGAGATTTTCATTTGAGCCTTATCCCAACTAGGACTAGTACACACACCGATGTCAATTTTGTCCTCATGGCTAAAAGCCTGTGAGATCCAGGACTGGGCATGTCCTGTTTACCATTGGATCCCAGGGCCTGGCACAGTGTAGGCACTCGATAACCATTGTCCTGAGTGAATGAGTGAATGCCAACACCCACTTTGCAGATGGGTGGAGCCACCCACCCCCATCCAAGAGAGGGGAAGTTTTGACTCAATGTTCCATCCTCTTTCCAGTGGAATGAGCTACTCCCAAAGGGTTCTTGTTGGTAAAGGGGTAGAGAGTTGGTAAAGGGTTCTTGTGGGTGTGGGTGGGGAAGATAGGGAGGGAGAAAAGGAGAGGGAGAGGGAGACTAGACCCCTAATTCCCTTGACTGTTAGATCATGGCCTCAATTATTCAGCAGACTGCTCCTGAGCACCCTCGTAGGGTCCTGGGTACCCATGGGGAAGCCCACAGAGCTGCTGGCCTCAGTGGGCTCCCAGGTTGGTGAGAAAGCCCAATCTATGAAAAAAATTGGTCTAGTCCAAAACAGGAAGGTGACTGATGCCAGAAGAAAATGAGAACCCAAGTCCCTCTGGGAGACCAGAGGAGAGCAACCCTCCTGGGCAGGGCCTTCTAGGACAAGGGTCATTAAGGGAAGAGTAAGCACTCAACAAGTGGAGAAGGAAAGCAAAGGACATTCCCAGGGGAGGGCACAGCCTGAGCGAGGGCAGCTAGGTGGGAACGTTAGCATGTGTTTAGGAACTAGGGCTCAAGGAGAGTGGAGGAAGATGGGGCAGAAGAGAAATGGAACTCAAAGACGAGTATAAGGAGGTATGTTCCTGAAGGACCACTGCAGCACTTCTTATAATCTGCAAAGACGGAAAACAGATGTCCATCCACAAGAGAATGGTTCAGTAAATACAACACTTATGACCACTGGCAAGCCATAGAAAGGTGGATATGCCCTGTGTCGGCGAGGATGTGCATCGCGAGTAGGAGCGTGAACGGGTACGGCCATGCTGTAGAGGCGCATGGCAGTATTTAGGAAACAGAAGTGTGTGCCCCATGACAAGGCAACACCACACTAAGACATTCAGGGTGGCCCTGTGTGTGTTGGTGGGAAGAGAAAGGCGACTCAGGCACCCATAACCAAGGAGTGGACAAGTGAGATGAGGGGGAGGCAGCTCTGGAGTCCTCTGGAGTTGCAGGAGCAAGGAACCAGAGTTACCTAGAGTACATAGAAAGATCTAAGAAACATCAGGAGAGGCAAAAAAAAAAAAAAAAGTGGAAAAGGAACATGACTTACAACTCAAAAATATTTACGTGGATTACAAATATATACCCAGTTTATTAGTATCTGCTGAAACTGAACATACCTAACCATTCCACTCCTAGGTATGCACACAACAGAAATGCATATATACATGCACCCAAAGACACACACAGGAATGCTCACATCTGCATTGTTTGTAATGGCCCCAAGCTGGAAACCACGCATGTGCCCACCAATGGTAGGTAGAATGGTTTAATTGTGGCATAGTCATACAATGGAATACACGATGGCATTGAGAGTGGACGATCTACAACTATACACACCAGTAGAGATGAATCTCATGAACAAAAATTTGAGTAAAAGAAGGCAGACACAAAAGAGCATACACGGTGTGATTCCGTTTGTACGAAGTTCAAAAACAAGCAAAACTAATCTGCGTTGTTAAAAGGATGCTGGTTGTTAAAAAGTGGTGCTTCGGAGGCCCTGAGGGGCTGCTTATGCTCTCTTCTTCCACCTGAGTGCTGGTTACATGGATGTGTTCAGGTTTTGCAAGTTCAGGAACCGTACACCATGATTTGTGTACTCTTCTCTGTGTGCAATATCTCAATAAGAATTTATAAGCTACAGCAACACAGAAAATAACACTATGCATTTTGCAAGAAGTTCTGCATATTTAAGGACATATGTGGGGGCAGCAAGCAAAAAAAATAAGGACATATATAAAAAACAGTAGAGAGGGTTTCAGCGAGGTCAAAATTGAGTAGAGGTGGGAGAAAAGGAGAAAATAATATAAACAAGAAAGGGTTCTTGCAGACTAAATCATGACCATGTGCTACGAACTGAGAGGTGGGGTTAACTTAACCCTCTGTACTTTAGTGCATGAAAAATAAATGCAAATTTTAATTTAGAAAACTAGATAACCAAATGAATTATAGTGTTCATACACTATGGAATATTTTGCAGCTGTTAGAAAATAAGAGGGAGATCTGAATATATCAGTCAAGGCTGTCCAAGAGCAAAGCTGCAAAGTGCTAGGTTTGTGTGCCGTGCCTTCCTGTCCTGCCACCTCGAAACAGTCCCTCAGATTTTCTCTGGGTTCATAGCCACGTCTTTAAATGCATATCGCAGTTCTGAAAAGACACACCCAAACCAGAGGGAACTGAGATGGGGAGAGAGGGGGTCAAAAAGAAACTTTAGTCTCCTCTGTAATGCTTTCATTTTCGATAAGAAGAATCTATTCATGGAATTTAAAATGAATGAATTTAGTGTTAAAGGTAGTAGTAAAAGCTGGCTCGAAGAGGCCTGGAACATTCTGGGCTTTAGGGTCACTTAAGATTTTTCAAGTCAAGCCATGGGGCCATCTGTTGCTTGGTGAAAATTGAGGCGTGGGGAGTCGGGAGACATGTCCCCACCTGGTGTCCCCATCTGGCTGCATGACCTTGGGAGAGTCCCATCCCCTTTCCTGACCTCAATGTCCTCATCTGCCCAATGGGAATCAGCTTTCTACATTACTCCGGGATGTGGGAGGATGAAGTGAGGGCACGAGGAGAATCGCATGAATGTAAGGGATTATTCTCTCGGTCAGGGGAGGAGAGGGCGCGGAGGCCTCTCCTCCACCTGCCAAGGGCACAAAGGAAGTGCAGGGAGGAGCTGGGGACCACCCAGGCGAGCAAACAGACCATCTGCTGGACAGGAGCATGTTGTCAGCAGCTGGGGGGCTGGGCCTGGACTCCTCACAGGCCAGACCTGGTAGAGCAGCCACCCAGGCTGTCGGAGAATCAGGACATTGACCCGGCCTCCCTCGCTGCTCTCTCCCAGCCCCAGTGCAGCCACAGCCTGTCACCTCCCCATGCCTCCATCATCACCCTCCCACTCCAACACAGCCACATGCAACCCCGAGGACTGCACCACACTTGCACCTTCCAGCCCGTCCCATCTCCAGAGCCAGACGGGGGCACAGAGGGGACTCTCACAAGGTCAGCCCAATCACACCGGCGCTTGCTCAAAACCATCCAGTGGGGTCTGAGGACAAAATCCCATCCCCTTAACCTCAGTCGACAAGGCCCAGCGTGGTCTGCGGCTCTTAATCCCCACTTTAAGGGCCTGGCCTCAGGGAGAATCAGCCTTAGTTACAATTCCCGCTCTTGGACTGGAGCGTGGCTCACACCTGTAATCCTAGCACTTTGGGAGTCCAAGGAGGGAGGATCGCTTGAGGTCAGGAGTTCGAGACTAGCCTGAGCAAGAACCGAGACCTCATCTCTACAGGAAAAAAAAGAGAATTCTGTTTCTTCCCCTCATTCATTCAAAAATGTTTAGCAAGCACCAACCATGGGCCAGGCACTGTTCTAGATGCTTGGGACACATCAGCGAACAAATGAAACAAAGATTCCTGCCCTCATGGAGCCTCCTTTCCAGTGAGGGAGATTAACAACAACTACGATAAGTAAATTCCATAGCATGCTGGGAGGAGACAAAAGCTATGGAAAAAAGGAAAGAAAAACAGAGCAGAGGAAATTGATCAGGAGTAGCAGGAGAGGCAGGGAGGACCTCACTGAGAAGGTGACATTTAAGAGAAGGGCCATGCAGACATCAGGGGAAAGCGCAGGAAGAGGGAGCCGCCAGTGCATGGGCCCTGAGGGGGGACCGGGCCCAGCTTGTCTGGGGAACAGCAAGGAGGCGGGAGATGACTCAGCGAGGCAGGACAGGTCATGGAGGGCCCTGTGGGCCCCTGCAAGGAATTTGGCTTTTACCGAGTGAGACGGGAGCCTTGGAGGATTTCGACCACAAAGGAGTGGGGGCAGGGGACAGGACCCGGAAAGACAGGAAGCCGAGCAGGGCTGTGATCCCAGCCAAGTTGTGTGCATGGCAGCTTCAGCCTGATCCCACAGGGGACTCTGGGGCGTAAGTTATACCTCAGAGTTATTCACGCACACCCGCCCTCAGCCCGGGCAAGGACGATGGGCTTCCATCCCCCTGTGACCATGGGTTACAGCTCAGAGGGAGGGTGAGCCCCACTCAGGAACCCCCAGGAGCCTGAGGGCTGTCACCTCTAGGGAGAGATGGGGGTGCTGGCCATTAAATGGAATCCCTGAAAAGGGGCCTGAGGGGAATGGGTGTGGCATCGTTCTTGTTGGCTCCAGTCCCCTGAGCTTGGGGTGGCTAAATATGGAGGGCATGCCCTGGTGCGACTAGGTAGACGTCTTCTGGTTAGAAAAGATTTAGGGATCACGCCGCCCAGAGCTGGAATCTCCTCTGTAATATCCTGACCCTGTGGCAGTCCAGCCTCAACTCACCTACTTCTTGCGATGGAGAACGAGTTACCCTTGAGTTAACTCTGTGTGTCTTTGGGTACTTTGGATTTTAGAAAGTAAAAAGTCCACTCATGCTTTCTATAAACACTGACCGAGCGTCTGTTGTGTGCCAGGCACCATTCCAGGTCCTGGAGATACAACAGTGGACAGGACAGACAAGGTCCCCACCCTAGGAGCTCACGACTAGAGAGGGAACTGTTTAGAGAAAAAACGTAGTAGAGTAAGTGCAGAGACCAGGGGCATCCAGGAAGCTGTGGGGGCCGAGAGGGGACTCTTGACCCTTGGGAGGAGGTGACGCCGAGCTGAGGAGTGGGGGCCATGTAGCAGTTACACAGGTATAAAGACATGGAGAAAATTAAGCCAGGCCAATGGAGGAGCGTGTGCAAAGGCTCTGAGAGTGCCATTGCTGGCCACCGCCCCCACGGCTACCCCTCGGCCCAGTGACCGTCCTGTCTTGTCTGGGTAATTGTAGCAGCCTCCTCTTAGGTCTCCCACACATGGGCAAAGAAGCTGGGGTATGCAGTCACTAACTCCTTTCTCTTCTTGGTAGGAGCTCACACTTGTGGGCATTAACTCACTGGCCTTCCTCACTCAACCCGCATCCATGAGCAGGGAGAAGCAGGAAGCCACCGCCATATGCAACAGTGTCTGCAGGTGACCTCCTAATCGATTTTGGCTGGGACATCAGCAGTGCCTTCCAGAACCCTGTACACTCAATGCCTTCTTCCCCTCCCCGACCTCATCTCCTACCCTCTCCCCCTTGCTCACTCTGTTCCATCTACCCTGGCTGTTCCCTCTGCCTGGAACACTCATCCCCCAGATAACCCCATGGCTCACCCTCTCACCTCCTCCCCACCGTGGCTCAAGTGCCACCTGCTCAGGGAAGCCCTCTCGGACCATGTCATCTCCTCCATCATCCCCTCTCCACTTTGCCCTGTGCGATTTTTCCTTATAAGTATTTGTATCACCTGACATGACACATTTACTTGTTCGTGTGTTGGTTGTCCCTCGCACCAGTCTGAGAGTTTCTGAGGGTAGGGACCACGTTTGGTTTTGCTCCTGGCAGAATCCCTATTACAGGGCCTGGGAAGTCAATAAATATTTGCTGGAACCTAAGTGATCTCCAAGAGTCTTCCAGGGTCTGACCATCTCAAGGTCTTGAGTACGACTATGACTCCCCCCGCAACACTTCTAGTGGCCAGAGGTGGCTTCTAAGGGCCAATCACTGCCAAGAAGCTGCTAATGTGGGAGTCTCTCTCAGCTCATTCCCATCCAGGCCCACCTGACAGGGGTCAGAGGTCAACTTGGTCTAGCCCTCTTTGGGCCCTAAGGTGGCGGAGATGTAGTGCAGGGTTCAGGCCCCGGGGATGCCTGGTGAGCCCTATTTCTCCTTTGGCGAATGGCCGCCTTTTCTTCACAGGGCCTGTGTCTGCGTTTCTGAACCAGAAGGTGTTTACACAAAACATCCTGGGTTTGGCGACAAATTCACCCTCAATGAGGAATCCTTAATGAATCTCCCTCCTTCCCCACGCCAGGCGGCTGCAGGGAAAATGAGCTGACGGCAGCCAAATGCCAGGCAAAGTGGAGGTGCTGCTGGGGCTGGCGGGGCCACAATGTGGGGGAGGGTTTTTTTTAGGGCCCAGAGGCAGCTGTGGTATGGACACCAGAGCCCTTCCGCACCCTCCTGGCTTGCGATGCAATGAGGCACTGCCCTTTTCCTGGCCTCAGTCTGCACCTGTGAAATGGGACAATAATAATCTCTTCCACACAAATGTTGCTTTTAAATTCAAGTAAGATAAGGAGTGTGAAAGGGCTTGGTTATAAGAGGTCAAAAGGGGAAAATAAAAAGCTGGGATTGACAGGGCAGGAGGTCAGAGTTCTAGAATCGGTCCTGCTGTTGACTTTTCAAAGTCCTTGCCTCTCTCTGAGCCTTGGTTTTTCCAACTATACAATGAGGGGTTTGGGCATGAAGATCTCTAGGGAAACCTCTGGTTCAGATGGGCAGCCGTTTTCCATCTGCCTGCCCCCTCTGAGAAGTCCTCCTGGTCCTACAGCCCACGCTGACTTGCTTTTCTGAGGTAGCATTTCATTGCCCACTGCCCAGTCTTCAGCCTCTTCCTTAGGTCTAGGTCAACTACTCTGGACGTGGGCCCAACACCCATGGGCTCAAGTGAACACTGGCCAAACTGAATTAAAAATGATTCGGGACGGGTATTTGTATACACAAGGAGTGCAATGCGCACTACCCGAAGGATGGACATATTTGAAACACGGACTTCGGTGGGGGGGGGGAACCAAGGGCAACACACGTAACCTAAACATATGTACACCCATAATTTGCTGAAATAAAAAAAAAAAAAATGATTCCTGCCTCCTTCCAATCCTGTGGAGAGACAATGGGGGGGGGATTTTTATTCATTCCCCATTTTATAATTTGAAAACCGAAGGTGTCAGAGGTTAAATATAAGTCACACTGCCACATGGGCCTTTTTGGTGTTCCTTAAATGGGAAGAATGATTTCTATTTCTCCACTACTAATCACTACCTGCCATAGTATATAATTATTTGTTTTGTCATTAATTGTCGTTTCCCACTAGGACGAAGTTCCACGAGGGCAGGGATTTTGTTTTGTTCACTGCTGCATCCTCAGCGCCGGAAACTGCCTGGCACATAGCAGGTGCTCAAGAAATATATGAAGGGCGGGAGGAGGTGGCAAGAGGCCCCGTTGCGGACTGCGCTCTCTGGGCCTGCAGGCGGCGCGCTAGACACGCCTCTAAAGCTAGGCCCCGCCTCTCGCTTCCGGCTGTCGCGTGCGCGTTGGAGCCTGCGCACCACCGTCCTTCTTTCAAATGCGCAGGCGCGCCGGAAGTGTTGTCAAAGCGGCGCGTGCGCGGTGGGAGCCAGAGGGGGGCCGGAGCGGATCTTCATCTGGGTCCAGTCAGAGCCGCAGCCGGAGTTGGTGGGCGCCATGCTGTCACCGGAGGCGGAGCGAGTGCTGCAGTACCTGGTCGAGGTGGAGGAGCTGGCCGAGGAGGTGCTGGCAGACAAGCGGCAGGTGGGAGGCCCGTCCGCGGCGCTGGGGCCTGGCGGCGAGCCGTAGCAAAGTGCGCGGGGTCGCAGTGGGTTGACCTGGGCTGGTGGTTTAACGGCTCCGAGACGACAGACGTGGGGCATTTGTGGGCTAACTTGGGTCAAACGCTTGACGCGACGCAGCGCGTCACTCGTTCGGCTGGTGTTAAGTGAGCGCCTGCTTTGTGCTGGGTATTCCCTCTCCATCCTTTCTCTGCCCCTTACCGTGCTCTTCGGATCCCGACCCTGGGCAGTTTCCCTGAGCATCTGTTTCAAAATGCAGTTCCCCGGCCCCCTCATTGATCTGGATGCACCGGCCAGTCAAGGCCCTCGGGGGAGAAGAGGAACAGAAAAGAGGCCCGAGGGGCCTTGTGACTGGGCAGGGGCGAGGACGTGGGGGAAGGTGGGGCCCTGTTTATGGAGGACCTTGTAGTGTTTGGGTCAGGTTCTAACTTAAGTGCCAAGTCTTTGAAGGGAATTCATGAGGGAGGGAAGGGAAGGGAGGGTGATGTAATTGCATTTAGGTTTTGAAAGGATCCCACTGGCTGCTGGGTGGAGGCAGGGAGATGGGTGAGGGGCCATTGCCACGGTCCAGATGAGAGATGGGTTTGGATCAGGTGGTGGTGATGGAGAGAAGTGAATGGGTCAGAAATATATTTTGGAGATAGACTTAGTACGCTGTGATAAAGGTTACATAAAGGGGTGAGGGAGCAGGAGTCAAGAATGATTCATGACTGTCATCTCCAGGTAGAATGCTGGGGTGGCCAGTCAGGTACTGAGAGGGGGAAGAGCGTACAAATGAAATACTGGGTCAGGGTGGGCTGCATGGGAATCACAGGAGCAGTTAAGGTTTATCGAGTACCTGTCGTGTGTCAGGTACTGCGTTAACTCATTTGATTTCTGGTTCAATAACCTGTGTGAGGTAGGTACTGTTTCTATCTCTGCTTTTCCGAGCAGTAAATAGGAAGGTGAAATTACACAGCTTATAGCTGGCAGCAGGGTTCAAACCTGGGCATTCCAGCTACAGAGCCAGCACTCTGAAGCCGCGTACCGTACTGCCTCCTCACTTCCTTAGTAGCTATTGCGTTGTCGTCACCATCTCAGTGCGCCTACCTCTGCTGTTGCAGTCTTGTGTTGTTGGGTTTTTCTTAATACTAGGTCACAGTCACCTGGAGAAGTTTGTTCAAAAATAGAGCTTCTTAGGCCTGTTTAATCGCAATGTGTACAGAAGGAGTTTCCACTTTCCCAGTAATTCCGATATGCCCTAAAGTTTGAGTAGATAATACAAAATTACCCATTTAGTCAGCAGACATTTTCGCAGCACCTTCTCTGGGGGAAAGGCACCTGCACAAAGCATTGTCTTTAAGAACTCGGAAACTGAGTGGGAGAAGAAATAGACTCGCACATCAGTCCATTTTAGGTAGGACATTGGAAGTCACCTAGGAATGATGCCTTGTCTCTTCAACCCCTTGTCTGTCAAGAGGTGACAGGCTGGGGCAAGAGGCAGCTGAGTTCCTGCCCCTGTGGTTTTCAGATTGTGGACCTGGACACTAAAAGGAATCAGAACCGAGAGGGCCTGAGGGCCCTGCAGAAGGATCTCAGCCTCTCTGGTAAGTTGAAACTTCCCCACTGCAGCCCTGGAGACCTGTCGTTCAATCACCTTGTCCCCGATAGAGACCAGGCAGGAGGCCACAGATGTGTGACTCAGCCTTGTGGGAAACTGAAACAGCCCGTGGAGATGGGGAGCCAGTGTTGCAAGTCTGACACAGACTGTGGCTCGGGATTCCAGCTGCTCACTCCCGTGACAGGCTGCTAGTTCCCGGCTCCTCGACGATGCCAGACACTGAGAGAGTGCTGGGGGTATGTGAAAATGACGCTTCCTGCCCTTGTGCTCTTCAGATGAGAAAAACAGTGTAAAATAGATAATCGAAAACTGAGAAAGCTACAGACGGAATTGGACTTGGGGTAGGTGTTGGGTGTTGAGAATATGCAGGAGATGCCCTATAGATGAAGCCAACTGTCTGTGGCAGAGCAAACACGTGGAGAGAGTAAGCATGGCTGGAGAGAGCAGCAGAGACCAGGCCGTGATGAAGGGCCTTGGGGGCCAAGAGAGGAAGTTTGGGTTTTGTTGAGAGTGCATTGAAATGTGTGCAACCTTCCAGTTGCTCCTTAACCTTACTGGAGTAAAATCCAGAGTCCTGCAAGACTCCACGTAACCCAGCCCCCGGTGAACGCTCCAGTATCACCTTCTCTACTCCCCCCTACTCATGACTCCACCCTCACTGGTCTCCTTACTGTTCTAACACCTCAAGCACACCGCTGACCTTTGCTGTTCCCTGTTTCCTCTGTCTTGCTCATACTCTCACCTTCTTCGGGTCTCTGCCCAGGTGTCACATAATCACCGAGGCATTCTCAGACTCCCTGGTATAAGTAATAAGTTCCTCCTCGACTTCAGCATTCCCTATTCCCTCTTAGCCTGCCTTGTTTTGCAGCTCTTATCAGGGTCTGACAAATCATATCTTTGTTTATTTATTCCCTCTATTCCTCTGTAGTACAAACTCCACGAGGGCAGGAACTTTGTATTTTTCTGCTATGTTCTCAGCATCTAAAACAATGCCTAGCAGACAGTAGGTGCTCAAAAAAACATTTGTTGAAGGAATGACCATTTGCTCTTTCAGAAGATGTGATGGTTTGCTTCGGGAACATGTTCATCAAGATGCCTCACCCTCAGACAAAGGAGATGATTGAGAAAGGTAAGGCCTCCTGGGGTGGGTCAGGGATATGGCTGCCTCTGTCACAGCTCTGGTCTTAAACCAGAACTGAGAGTCAGGCTTTGGGCAGCTTGATAAGAGGTGACTGTGTTACAGGGTTCAGACTGATGCGGGTTTTAATCCCAGCTCTGCCACTGTGGGTTATTTTGTCATCTCTAAAAGGGGGATGTGTTTACGTAGCACAGTTGTTGTGAAGTTGAGATAAAACAGTGTGTGTGCCTAGCATAGTACTTGTTTATCAGTGAGGAACGAGTTGGGCTGCAAATAAGAGAAAACCTGAAAAAATTGAGGCTTAAGGACATAGGGTTCTATTTTTCTCATGTAAGGAGTGGTCCAGAAGCGTGCAGTCCAACTGTGCCCCAGCAGTGGCACCTTAGCATATTCTCACCGTTACAGTGTCATCATGCAGGCCTCATGTCGTCCAGGCTGGAAGAAAGGCAAAAGGCATTCTCCACATATGGCCTTGCCTTCTATTTTGGCAATAAGGCCATCCTCCCTGGGACTTCCTGCCAGCATTCCATTGGCCAGAACTAAGTCACATGACCACCGATAGCTGCAAAGGAGCCTGGGAGAGTGAGCTTTTCTTTTTCACATCCCCTGCAAAAGAGACTGGGTTTGAAAATGCAGGTGTGTGGGGAGTGAACCTACAGGGTCTGCGTGTATTCAAAATTCCAGAGCCAGGATCCTGGAAGTTCTTTGGAGAGGCATCATAAGAGCAAAAAAAGCATCATAAGAGCAAATGGGTTCTTGGCTGGGAAGGGGGCAGGTCATGCGTATTTTCTCTTTTATACCCTTGAAAACATACGGCCAAGAGGACCAGCAGGGTTGCCTCAGTCCCTAAAGACAGGGTGTCTCCATACCTCTTTAAATCAAAATGTTAGCAGAGGAAACTAGATCCAGCCTGCAGAAGTCTCTTGCTGTTCTGTTGAAAAACACACAGTAATATCATGAGGTTGTAAAATTGAAAGTCGTCATTGTGCTTGGCAGTGGGCTGGAAGCTGCTCGGACCGAGTTTTCAGAGGGGGTCACCTGCCTGGGTTGAGGTTGTGGACTTTGGCTCTGTTGGCCCACAAATGTGGTTTTGTCATTGTACCTAGAGGGGTTCTGGAACATCATCAGGGTTTTCAGGGATTGACACAGGCTAAATAACCTCATGAGGCACTGGGTTCACTCATTTACAATGAGAAACAGAACCGCTGCCCAGGCGACAAGGCTTGGCCAGTCAGGGCTTCCCCCATCACAAAGAATGAAAGTCTTCGGGGAAGACAGACTAGCCAGAATGTCATTTGTGAGCAAGTGGAGTTGGTTGGGTGATCTTAGTTGATTGATCACCAAGCTTTGATAACTGTCTCTGTCATCATACCAACTCTTCTCAGAGGCTATCCGTGACTCTAGGAAACCTTTTCTGTTTACAGTGGCTAATTAAGTTAAGCTTGAGCATTAGGCTAACCCATTGATTATTTAGGTCACATGTTTCCACACACACACTTTTCTAAAAACTCCTTACCTTGATGTACTGGGTTTGTAAAATTCCTCAGCAATCCATTTTCCAGCCTTCTAGGTTGGGCCAGGTCTATAGGTGCTTCATTTTGTTTTTGCATTCGAATTTTCCATATATTCTGAATTTAGAGGGTGGTCTAAATCCTGGTGTTGCCTTCCCCATCCACTGACCACAAAAGGTCAGTGACCTGGAAGTCAGGGGACTAGTGTATCCTGGCTGAGTGGTCTTGGCAGGTCACGTCCTTTCTATCCTTGAGTCCTTCCTCCATTGGTCTCTGAGGTCCTCTTTTCCTTCCCGAATGCTAAGTGCCTTTGCCCTCAAGGGGGATGGGGAGAGGCTGGTGTCTGAACTCCCTGGGTCAGTCAGACTGTGGAATAACCTCATCCTCTCTTTGCCCACCTCATTTTTTCAGATCAGGAACATCTGGATAAAGAAATAGAAAAACTCCGGAAACAACTTAAAGTGAAGGTCAACCGCCTCTTTGAGGCCCAAGGTATGGGCCTGGGGGAACTGGAAACCAGGAGGCAGAGAGCCATCAGCACAGACTTTGCAGGGCAGGGGTGGGAAGCCCCTCAGAGGCGGGCAGTGGCCTGGGCAGCATGTGAGTGGCTGTTCGTAGCTGCCCAGAGATAGAATGGGGGCAGGGAGGTTTGTAGCATCTTATTCTTGTCACAGCTTTGCCAGGTCCCAGGAACTGTCTGGGCTGGGGAGCAGGGTAGCTCTGACTAAGGAAACTCAGAAGGCTTCAGTCAGGTGGTCAAGGTCAGGGCTGAAATTCTGGATACACCCAAGCACTCCAGATTGGTCATAGATGTGGCAAAAATCTGGAGGTCTCTGGGCAGCAGAGCCAGGACTTTGGGGGTTCATGGTGACCCAGGAGTGGGTAATGATACCTCATCTGGTGCATTGCAGAATTTGAGACCCATCCCTGTCAACCTCGAGGCCGGGTTTGGCAGCATTAATGCAGCGTCAGCCCCTTTCCTGGGCCTGACTCCAGAGCCAGCAGGAGCCTGACTTGCTGACGGATTGTCTTCTTCCCCAGGCAAACCGGAGCTGAAGGGTTTTAACCTGACCCCCCTCAACCAGGACGAGCTTAAAGCTCTCAAGATCATCCTGAAAGGATGAGACTCAAGAAGCAAGATGGGGGACCGATGACCAGCATCCCCCCTGGGGTCATGGAGGACTCAGGACCTTCTAGGCTTGAAACCTGCAAAGACAGCATCTGCCCTGTACAGGGACAGGCATCAGGAATCCGGCCACGACTCCTGTACGGAGCCTCTTTGTGCGTAGTGCTTGGCTGCTCTGTGATGGCAGGAGGGCAGCCTCGGCCTGCCGCTGTCTGCCGGACCTGACCACCAGGGCTCAGTGCACACAAGACCTATTGACGGGCCCTGGCGGCCACCAGTGGGTGTGTGGGGCAGTGCCTGCGGGGGCGTGAGAATGACTGCAACGGGCACTTCTCAACAATGGCCTGCTGTTCACACAGCCTGGCAGGGGAGAACGGAGAGGGCCAGAGCGGGATGTCATCCCAGCGTCCCTTTCGGAAAAGAGGAGAGGTGTTTTCAGGCAAGTGTAGCGGAATTGGAACAAAGCAGGGAGCTCACGAGTGGTTTGTGAATGAAGGACAGACTCTCGGTGCCTTGTGTGCACCACAGCCGTCTGTGGGGCAGACACATTTCCCCACTGCCTCCAGTTCTGCCCTTCCTTCCCGCTTGCTTCCAGGAGTGCGTGCTGCTTGTCAACCGCCGTGGTCCTCTTTAGTCAGGAGGGCCTTGCAGAGTCCTGCACCAGGGGTGGGTGAGTGGGGCCGCCGCTTAACATGCTGCGCGTGTCAGGCATGCCCCTCCACCACCTCTGAAAGCAGGGCCTGGCCAGCGCTGCTCAGAGTCCCGTCTGCCTCGGTGGTCTGAGGTCCTAGTGTGAATGTGCCGTGAGGACAAAACTGTCTTTTGTGTTCCTTGAGGTCTCAATAAACGTTAGCTGACTGAATGAATAGCAGCTTCTGGTCTTTACTTAGTTGAGGGCATACGGCTCCTTTTAGGATGCCACCGCTGAAGGGGAGGCAGTACTTGCTTGAAATGAACTGGGACCAGACGGGCAGGTAACGAGTGGCAGCCTGCTAAGGGCACACCTCACCTGTTCCCCCCGCTCCACTTGGCTCTGGCCGATAGTTATGTAGGAACACGGGCCAGTATGGTTTTTTCAAGAGAAACTAGAAATTTGGATTGTTAAGTTGAATCTCCTGGCGTTTAAATAATGCTGACTAATTGAGAAAATGTTTAAAAATGTGGGTGCTGGTCAAATAAAAGACCTTACATGAGCCAAATTTGGCCCAGACCTCCAAGTTTGCATCCTCTTGTTTTGCGGAAGTTTCTGTGTGTTTTCCCCATGACGGCCCTAAGGAGTGGGGAGGTGGGATTGGAAACAAACTAAATGCCCATCCACGAGGGACTAGTTAAAGGAATCAATAGCTCCCAATAGTGGAATGCCTCACGTCTATAACTGAGAATAAGGGGCAAGCTCCAAGATACATTCAGTGAGAAAAGCAAGGGGCAAAACAGGCGTCTTAAAGCTCATCGTTTGTGTCTGAGCACCATGTGCTTCCCTCAGAACAGCAGCTGAGGGGGTGGGGCACAAGGGTGGGAGGAAAGGAGATGTCACCATATACCCTTTTGTGAATTAAGGATTTTAAACCGTATGAATACATTGCTTATTTTTAAATGTAAATTAAGTAGGAAGTTGCAAAATTCACCTTGGTAGATACTCTTTGGTATGACTGTCCGGCTCACAATTTCACTATTGGGATGTCGCCCCTTCCCACCTGGCTGGGTGGTTGCTAGCCCAGAGAGGGGCTAGCTCTCTTTCTCATGGAAATAGGGAACCTGCAGCCTGTGCCTGGGGATGTCCTTGCTTCATCACAAGGATGGAAGGAAGAAGCCCTCAAGCTCTGGCGGCAGAAGGTCCAGAGTAGCTTGGCTTCTGGCCTTCCTAAAGCTGGCTCGTTCACTCCTTGGATTTGCCAGTATTTTCTTTCTGAAAACCTTCCCTTTGGGCCTAAGATAGGCTGTCAGATTCTGCCACTTGCAGTCAGAATAACTGCCCTGAAGCAAGGAGAGTGAGGGAGTAGGTCCCCCATGGAGCCATTAGCCCATCAGCCTACCCTTGTTGCAACCCCTCCCCCCCCACTTTTTTTTAAGAGACAAGGTCTCACTCTGTCGCCCAGGCTGGAGGGCAGTGGTGGATCATAGCTCACTGGTGCCTCAAACTCCTGGGCTCAAGCAATCTTGCCTCAGCCCCCTGAGTAGCTGGGATGATAGGCGGGCACCACCTCGCCTGGCCCCTGCACCCCCTCTTAAACCAAGAGGAGGCTTAGAAATGTAGGAATGTGAAAAATGCAGAAATATTTACTTGGACCCAACTCCCCAAGTGACCTTGCCCATGAGCCCAAGGCTTTCTGGTTTAAAAAGCTTACCTTCCAACCTCAAAGAGGCATGTAGGTCACCCAGCTGACTTAGATAAATGCATCATTGCAGAGACCCTCCCTAAGCAGCTTCCTGATCCTTACCTTGTCCACACTGTGGCCCACTGGTTTTCAAATGGTGGTCAGGGAGCCCCATGGGTTCCCCTGATGTGCAAGGAGGAGAGGATGTGTTTCGGGCTCAGCACTTCCCCAGACCCCCAGTAAACACACAGTCTAGTAACTGCTTTGCAAGCACAGCTTAAAGACAAGTTCCTTAGCCTCTGAACTCTTGCTCCTGAAGGACCCTTTCAGCACTGACCTGAGAGACGTCCAAGTATCAAAGCCAGGAGGACTTGGCTGCAGCCAACAGCATCCTCTGAGCCAGACCTGTGCTCATTTATTAGGTGTGATCTCTCTGGGGTAGCAGAACTTGCTGCATTTGTCCTCTTTGGGCCCAATAGCCAAGCCAATCTGTCAAGGTTAAAACCCATCCAGTCCTGGGGATTGGCTGTCTCTTGGTGCAAAGATGCCCAGGGATGGGGTGGAGGTATCCAGGGGCCAATCCAAGCAGCAAGCAGCAGCTGCTGAGCCAGCGAAGCTGCTGCCAGGCCGGAGGGAGGGAGACGAATGCTGTGAGGTGCTGCTGTGCTGGAATCTGGGGGTGGGGAGAGGCTTGGGTGGCACCTCCCAGGGCCGCTTTCCTCCCAGTAGCCGGGGATCAACTGGAAGCTTTCTTCTGGACTTGAAGGGAGCAGAACAGCTGCCTCAGCTGTTTTTTCCGATCGTTGACACAGCCTGGAAGGGAAGGAGTATTGGCTGGGATGACCTATCCTTTGAGGAGTGGAGGGGCCTGTGCCCCGACTACCTGGTGGGAGCAGGGGCCAGCAGGAGCCCTGCCGCTGTGCGTGGCCCGTGGCTTGCATCCTGGCTCCGTTCCTGAACTGCATGGCCCTCGAGCAGGTCATTTACCCTTGTGAGCATCGGTTCTCTCGCCTGTAAACCAGGATACTTCCTGCCTTCTGGAGGGAGCATGAGGATTCATCAGCAAAGGCTAACATTGATTGGGGGCTTCTCTGAAACTGGGGACTGCTTTAGGGTCCGAATACAGAGGAACTTGTTGAGCCCTCTTGGGAATGATGTGTACAAGGAAGAACGGGCTCAGAGAGGTTAAGTCATTTGAACCCAGGCTACCAGGTGCCAGAGCCACACCCTTAACCACGACTGCACTCCGCCTTTCCTCCTGGCTTTGCTCAGTGAAAACACATTGAAAGCACAGTGCCTGGTACCTAATAGGTGCCCAGTAATGTCAGCTTTCTTCTATTGCCCAGCCCACGTGCCAGGCACAATTGGCTAAGAGATGCATTTTCCCCACAAGTGGCCCCTGGTCTCACGGAAGCGTGTCCCAGGCAGGCCGTGGCCAGAGGCTGCCGTGAGCCGCTGAGACGCCTCCTCTCTCCGCACATTCACGGTGTCAACCTGTTTGCCGTCTGCTGTCAGAGCTGAACCTTGAGGCAACTCCACGGTCACTTAATAATGTGCCAGGCACATTGATGGCACTCAAAAATGCTGCTTGAATGACAGAATCTCTGTGTCCACAGTACTGACCTGGAAGTGTCTGCCATCTTTCATAGCACCCCACACCCTGTCCCTGCTTCCTAGGCACTCACCAGCCGTGAAGGCTGCACTGAGCAGACAGCCCACTACGTGCATCCTGAGGGTTTCCCAAAGCGAGTTCCATGGAGCCCTGGCTTTAGCTGTATCTGGCCCAGTCATAACTCCCAAGTCTTCGTGTCCACTGCAAACTTCTTTCGGGGGTTCTAGACTCATCTCTGAGTAATCTGCTGACCTCTTCACCTGGATGTCCATGAGCACCTCCCTAGCTCAATTCATCAGTCCTCCTCCTACTCCAACCGGCTCCTCCTGCATTTACCACCACCCACCCAAACACGTGACTGGAAACTTGGGAATAATTCTGGAGACTTCTAAAGCAGAGGCTCTCAAACTGGGCTGCCTATTAGAGTCACTTGGGACTTTAAAAAATACTGATGCCCGGAGCAGCCATATCTTTATTTCTGGCAGGCATCAGTGTACTTTAAAGCTCCCGTGTGATTCCAATATGCAGCCAAGGGGCAGAATCACTGTCTACACCTTTGCTACTCAACAGGGGTTGAGGAACTAGCAGCATTGACATCTGAGGTGCATTTTTAGCAAAGATGGCTGCAACAATTCCATTCCTATATGCACACCTCTCCGCAAGGTGACTTTGCCGTTTTTCTCATCAAGAGGTAGAGTCTGTTTCCTTATCCGGTGGCTGGGCTGGACTAGCAAATTGCTTTGATTAGTGGATTATAGCAGAATGACATTATGAGACTTCTGAGCCTAGGCCTCAAAAGGCTTTGCAATGTCTTTTCTCACCTTCTTGGAACCCTGAGTCTACCATCTGAAGAAGCCAGGGCTAGATGGTTGCAGGATGGGGAGCCACGTGGAACTAGAGGCCCAGCTGACAGCCAGTTTCAACCCCCACACGTGTGAAAGAGGCTATTCTAGGCCATCGAGTCTCAGTAACTCTGCCAGGTGCCTGCAGCCCTGTGAGTGACCCCAGGAGAGACCTGAAGAATCATGAGCAAATGAAACAGTCATTTTAAGCTGCTAGGTTTGGGGAGGGTTTGTTACCCAGCAATAGTTAACCAATAGAGCATCACCCAGGAGCTTGTTAGAAATGCAGTCTTGGGCCCCACCCTAGACTTACTGAATCACAATCAATATTTAACAAGATTTCCAAGTGATCATATGCACATTAAAGCTTGAAAAGTGTTATACAGTCATCCAAAACCTTATAAATTTAGAAAACTGTAAACAACCCATAGAAAGATAGAAAAAAAGTCAGGACAGCTTACAAAAGAAATAAACATTTTAAAAACTGAAACCTCACCAGTAATCAATGGAAGGCACATAAAATTATAATAAGTTAGTACTTTGTACCTGGCAAGTTGGCACAGATTTTTTTTTAAATTAAAAACTGGCAAATTCGCATAATCTTTCTGGAAAGCAACTTGGTTGTAATAAATCCATTCCTTTGACCCAGTTATTCTACTTCTAGGAATCTGTCGTAAGGAAACAGCCAGCATTTCAGTTAAGCTTTATATGAGAGGATGTTCATCATGGCATTATTTATAAAAGTAAAAAATTGCAGTTGTGCCAAATACCAATTATAAGAAATTGGTTTAGTAAATTTTGGCACATATATGAGCTGAAATATGGTAAATTTTGTTTTTAACTCCGCCAAGGAGCAACAGAGTGTAGCGATCAAGTGCTCAGGTTTTGGAGTCAGACAGACTGGAGCTCAAGTCCGGCTCACCTTTTGTGACCCAGACTTTCAGAAAGTTATATAACACCTGGAGACCATTTCCTCATCTGTAAAATGACAATAAAAGCTGCCTAAAGATAAAATGAGATAACGTATGTAAAACATTCCATCCAGACCTGGCCAAAAAGTGCTTCCAAAAGGGAGGCTTTTGTTAATATTCTTGAATGGAAAATGCCACGTGGAAAAATGGGACTGGAAACTCCAGCCCAATGCCAATTTTGTAAAAGAAAAAGTATGAATATATGCATTTTTGAAAAACTGGAAGGAAATACACCAGATTGTTAAAGATGCTTATGTCTGGATGGTTTTTTATTTCCTTCTTTAGTTTTCAAATATTCTACAATGAGTGTGAATACTTTTTATAATCAGGGAAAATTTTTACTTTTTAGAAACCAAGTTTAAAGTCAAGCCCTTTAGTCCTTAATTTCTCTTAACAACATATAGACATTTTTTTCATTTGTTTGTTTTCTGCCTGAGTCTTTTGAAATCCACCTCCTGATAGATTAATAGTAATGTCTTTAAGTATTCTAGGCATTTACCGAGATGGAAACTACTGAATCTCTATTTTACAGATGAGGAGCAGAGAGGTTAGGTCCCTTGCCTAAGGCCACACAGCTGATAAGCTGCCAATCGAATTCTAGCAATCCAGTGGCTGTGCTAAGCTGCCTCCTAGACTTTCTGGCACCTCCCATGGCCCATCCCTTGTGCCCCTCCTCGCCTGTTCCTACATACCAAGGTGCGTGTTGGTCACAAAGTTTCCCATCCCCAACAGCTCAGGAGCCCCCTCTTCTCTGCTGACAGGGCCATCATTCCACATGAGGTCAAAGCCCCCGACTCGCTTCTCCCTTCCTGTGAGCCTGGCAGGAGACACACGGAATTAATGACGTTCCCCTGCTGGGGCCCTAAGACCAAGCCAGGTAGGCCTCCGACCCCTCCCTGAACCCTACCAGCGTCCACCCCGTCAGGATTCCTTCTTTTGTCCAACCATTCACTGGCTGTTTCCCAGGTGCCCACGCAGGTCTCAGAGGGGCCGTCTCCTATTTTTTTCCCCCGAGGCTCTCTTGCTTGGTAGCATGTGCCTATTTGTGATTTCTGGCTTAAAGTCTCCTTTCCTCCTCAAACCATAAACTCCATGAAGGCAGGGATTAGTCCGTTGTGTTCTTTACTCTTTACTGTGTCCCCAGTATGTGTCACAGGAGCTGGCACAGAGTAGGGCTCAAATGTTTGTTGAATGAGTACGCGATGGTAGGGATAGTGGACACCTGTGGTTTCTGCTGCTCAGCATCCATTTCACCTTCTTTCAGTCCAAGGGTACCTCAGGTTTTCCTTTGAGAACCACTCTTCCTTCCCTCACCCACGTGGCTCAGGTGGGGTTGACCCCACTCCCTGGGAGGTGGGAACAAGACCTATACCTACCTGGCCAATTAGAGTCATGATGAGTGGTTCAGGAATGGGCATGTATCCCAATCCCCAGCAGTGAGAATCAGCCCTCAAACTTTTGCTGGAATATTGGGAAAAAGCTAATATGGAGGAAAGAGGAGTGGGAGGGGCAGGGAGAGAAGGAGAAAGAAAGAGAGAGAGAGAGAGAGAGGAAACAAACCAGCCAACATTGACTGAGCGCCTGGATTCACCCATTCCTGAAAGCAGACCCTGGATTTTTTCATTATATACACATTGTTATAATAATAAATAGCCTCTGAGTACTCAACTAGGCACTATACAGTGCATTATCAACTAACAACTCTGAGAAGCAGACATGACGTTTCTCATTTTGCAGATGAGGAAACTGAGTCTCAGAAAGGTGAAGTGACTAGTCCAGGGTCCCACAGTCAGAAAGTTTTGAGGAAATCCTTCTAGACCAAGTCTCAGAAAGCTGTAGTTGGCCCTGCTCTGCCCTGGGAAGGCTGAGTCCTCGTGCTGCGACCTGACCCTATGTGAACATCTCAGTTTCTCCATTATAAGATGGTGCGGCAGGCCAGAGCCACCTCTGAGGGCCACTAGAGTCCCAGGGTTCTAAGCTGTCCCTCTTCCTCGGCGGGAGCCCAGTCGTCATGTACAGGGGCGTGTGACCGGGGCTGCCCTCCCTCACCTGCCTTCCATGTCCACGACGTGCAGCGTGTCTTCCAGGAGGCAGGTCTTGAGCTCATAGTCCTCCTGGCTGCTGGCCGTCAGCGATGGGGAGGCATTGACCTCCAGGAGCCACCTAGACCAGGAGGGAGCGCAGGGCTGTCCAGAGACCAATGGGGAGCCCGGGCTCCACCCCCAGCTCCGCCAGGGCTGCTCCCCCCACCTTCCCGGGTGAAGACAGGGAACTTAAATGCGGAGAGCTGGGTGAGTACAAGAACAATTCTGCTGTCCTCGCGCTGTCCTGTTTTTCCTTCTTCTGACAGAGAGGTGGTTGCAAGAGAAACTTCCCTTCCTAGGGAAAATGTGCTGTAGACGCGACCGACCTGCTGTGGCAAAGGTCGGGCAGACAGCAGGGAGGGGCGAGAGCGTGATGGGCTGGAAAGGGACGTGAGCCCAGAATGGCCAGGTCATCTAATTTTTCCAGAAAAGCCACCAATTCTGATTTTTATGTAAACATGTCCCAAATTTGCTTGTCCCAATGTGCTTGTCAACACATTTAAATTAAAAACAAATCATTCCGAAGGTCAAACTCAAGGTATTTGCAGGCTGAAAGCAGCCCAAGAAGCTCCAGCTCACAACTCTGTCATTTTGCAGACAGGACGCTGGGCAGAGAGGGGCGGGCTCAGCCAGCAGGAGACCAGGGCCCCTTTCCACCGCGGGCTGCCTCCTCCCGAGCTTATTCTGCAGTGTCCACGGCAAGGCCCAGGGCTGCACCTCACCTCGCTGTAGGTGGCAAAGGACAGAGACCCGCTGCTGCCGAGATCCTGTTCCCAAACCAGGGCCTGACTTAGGTCTTGCTCAGGGGCTCCTACTCCTGGCTCAGGAAGCCCCTCAGCACATACAGTGACCCCGAATAGGGTCCTGGAGCCAGCAGTGCCAGAGGGGAGCAGCTCAGCCCAGGTACTTGGACCCCCGGGCCTGGCTTTGCCTCTGACTTGCGACGTGATCTCAAGCTCCCCAAACACCCCACTGGGCTTCCATGTCCTCACAGGTGAGGCCATCACTGGTGGTCCCTGCCAGGTCAGGCTTGTTCTATGTGTCAGATCAACCTCCTCCATGAGCGCAGTGGAGTGCACCAAATTCTTGGCAGGGATCGACGCTGTAACAATATTCCCTCACGCGGCACTTTGCATCCTCAAAGCACCAGGACTTACAGAGGGGACTTACAGAGGGGAAAGATCCCTGACTCAGCAGATGATCGGGAAAGGACTTCTCATGCCAGGTACACGTTGCTCAGTGCTCTGCAGACTATATGTCACTTATTCCTCATAACGATCCTTTAAGGCATAGGCACAATGACCAATCCCATTTTACAGACGGGCAAACTGAGGCACCGAAAAAGGAAGCGTGCCCAAGGTTATACAGCTAGGAAGTGGCAGAGCTGGGATTCAAATCCAAGCACAGTCTGGATGCAGAGTGTGCAAAACATGACCTCCTGGCTCGCTGGGCCACCCACCCACTCACTCACGGTTTGAGGTCCTGGTCGATGAGGATGTCATAGCCGTACAGCTCGAAGCAGTGCTTGTCACTAATGATCACCTTCTGCACGCTCTGCAGGCTTTTGACAAAGATGTTGTCCATGTCGCTGAAGAGTGTCTCTACCGCCTCGGGCCCGTGCTTGGATGCCAGGTACTGCCGGAAGCGCTGCAGCATCCACTTGCAGCCCTGGGGCCCGGGCAGCCGGGTTGGGAGAGGGCACTCAGTTAGCTGGGACCCTAAATAACTGCCCTTAGGCCTGGGCAAGAGGGGCCAGCCCTAAGTCCTGTGATTGGGAAGACTCTGGGTGTGCCCCTCCTTGTGGGGCAAAAGTTCTGTATGTCCAAGAGGACTGGCTACCAGGCCCCCAGAAGTCCCTGCCCACAGAGCCTGTGTAGGTGTCTCCCTGAGCAAGCTGAGGCCAGGTTGCGCTGACCGTGTGTGCATCCCAAGGCCGAGGAGTGACCACCAGACTGCTGTCTGCAGGGGCGTGTATGCACCAGGCCCCCACTGTGTGGGATGGAGCCAGGGGAGGGAAAAGAAGGGAGCAGGTGTGAGTTGGGGGCCCTCTCTCCTGCACCCCTCTGATCTGGCCCTTAACTCTGACAAGTCTGAGAATTCTGTATTTGAAGCTGGCCTTGCAGGTTATTTTATATAGATTAGATAGATATAAAGTATATCTGTATGATACATTAGTTGATCAATAGATAGAAGATACACGTCAAGGTAGGAGGAGAGGACACATTTTGCATAGGGGTGCATTAGTCTGATTTGCAAGTTTGAAATATTTAGACACATGGTATGTGGGCCTGACTTGTACTCTTGCCCTGGACCCTGAAAACTGTGAACTATGAGCCCCAGACACAGTCCCCCCGCCACTCCCAGCCCAGCCCTAGGAGCTGGACCCCTGGAGAACACAGGCCCAGCTCCCTCACCTTCTTTGGGTGGTAGTCGGGAGACGTTTTCTGAACAGCAACGTTGGTGAGGTGAACATCTGGCAGAGGTTGGTGGTCAAGGATTGATATAGATCTCAATGTATAAAAATATTATCTATAAAGCTCAATTATATCCCAATAAAGCTGTTATTTAAAAAACAGGAAAAGAGGATGCTCAGCAAAGTGGGTTAGTGGCTTAAGAGCACGTATAGCTCCCCTCTGGTGAAGGAAGCCTGGCTCCCAGCTCTTCACACTTCACCACTGCTCTGGCCTGCCCAGGAGCAGAGGGGAAGGAGGGGTTAAAGAGGAGAGTCGGGGGTGGCTCAGCAGAATTCAGAGCCTCCCCTCTCCACAGCCAAGCAAAGTATAAACTGACAATCAAAATCAACCCACAGGGCTGGGCGCCATGGCTCATACCTGTAATCCTAGCACTTTGGGAGGCTGAGACGGGAGGATCGCTTGAGATCAGGAGTTCCAGACCAGCCTGAGCAAGAGTGAGACTTCGTCTCTACAAAAAGTATACAGATTAGCCAGGCATGGTGGTGCAGCCCTGTAGTCCCAGCTACTCGGGAGGCTGAGGCAGGAGGATCGCGTGAGCCCAGGAGTTTGAGGTTGCAGTGAGCTATGATGACACCACGGCACTCTACCCTGGGTGACAGAGCAAGACCCTGTCTCCAAAATATATATATATATATATATCCACAGAGAAAAGAAGCTGATTAGCTGTCAAATCTTAAGCAGAAAGAGAATTTTCTTAGTTTAGCAATGATGGTAGAAACCAATGGACAACTATGGACTTAACTAAGGAGTCAACTATAATACATAAAAATAAAACAGATGTCGGGACAAAAATTAAAGGCAAAAAAGGCCAGACAAAAGATTTGTAGCAAATGTGAGAGTCTAATGTTCTTGTCACAAGGAAAATCAATAGAATGTATGACCCTTTATTTATTGAATAAAGGATAAGAAAACATACAAGAGAAACTACACCATCTGAGAAAATGCTCACAGCTCCCGGCGACAGAAGAGACACAATTTCAAAGGGATGTATTAATGAATGGGAGAAATGCAAATTAGGAGAGATGTAAATTCTAATGCGAAACCTGCTTCCTCATTGTCAGTTACATTTTTTTTACATTTTTATTTTGAAAAATTCAAAAGTCACAGAATATTTGCAAGAATAGTATAATGAATGCTTCTACATGCTTCACCTAGACATGCCAATTGTTTCAGAATGGCTTTTTCAAATGATTATCCCCAGTAATGGGGAGCTGGGGTGAAATGGATCGTGTCAACAGGACGGTAAAAATAAAGAGAATTCTTTTGGAAAACAATCT
Organism: Propithecus coquereli; assembly: GCF_000956105.1. Taxonomy (NCBI): domain Eukaryota; kingdom Metazoa; phylum Chordata; class Mammalia; order Primates; family Indriidae; genus Propithecus; species Propithecus coquereli. Next base: position 4,199,582 of record NW_012136303.1, read on the forward strand.
GGCCAGATGCACTTGACCCTGTATTTACACCTCTGTGACACCATCCAAAGGAGAAATCTTAAATACAGTAAAAGGTTTACAAAAAAATATATTCCTTTGTAGCATTGTATGGCATAATAGCAAGAAACTGAATATTTCCCAAATGTCTGCAGCATGAGGCGTTAGTAAACCAATAAATCTACTCAGTGGAATATTTTGTAACTAACTAAGAGGAAATGTCTACAAGGAAAATACCGATGATAACGTTTAGTGAAAAAAAGGTTAGGTTTATATGATGGGATCACTAGTATATAAAAGGCAAACGACAACAAAAACCTCTACAAGTGAACTTGGAAGGAAATACACCAAAATGGTAATAGTTATCGCCAGAAAATGTACCTAGAAAGCGCTTCTTTTCTTTTTTGTACTTTCCTGCGTTTTCTGATTTGTTTTTAGTGAGCTATACCACTTTTATTACAAAAACTATGTCCTTTAAATGTTTTATTATTTTTATTATTAGAATAATGCCTATCAGTTGTAGACACAACTGATAATATAGGGACACGTATAAAGTTGAAAAATAAATATTTCCTCACCTGATTCTAACGCTCTGCAGTTTTCAGAGTTAATAAATTAGAGAATCGTGAAGATCTTTTCATACTTGCCCTGAACAGAAACATACTTCCTTAAAAGCAAAACTGGGATCACAAACATACCAATTCTTTACCTTGCATTTTGTTTTTTCATATGATAATCTATGTTGGATACTTTCCGGGTCACGACATTTCAATCCACCTCATTGTTTTTAACCGAGGCACAGCCATGTAGATGCTCTATAATCCATTTCGCCATTCCTCAAGCA